>NC_135214.1:24977264-25039764 GCF_052324685.1 Brachyhypopomus gauderio | reverse complement strand
ACGGACAACACTATGATAAGAAATGTAAATTACAAATTATCAAAAAAACAAAATGCACACAAAATTAAGTGCCCACAAGATGCCACAAATCAAACTAAAATGCAACAGGATTCCACTACTCACAATAAAATGCCCACAGGATCCCACATCAAAGATTTAAAAATGCTTCCCACAATTTAAAAGTAAGTGCTCACAGGATCCAACTATTCAAAATACAGTGCCCACCGGATCCCACTATTCATAATAAAATGCTCACAGGTTGCCACAACTCAAAATAAAATATAAAATGACCACAGGATCCCACATCTCAAAATAAAACAAAATGCGCACAGGATTCCACTATTTAAAGCACTCACATGATCCAACTATTCAAAATACAGTGCCCACAGGATTCGACTTTTCACAATAAAATGTCCACAGGATCCCGTAGAACCTGATAGATAGAAGATTTAAAGATAGAACAGTCTCATCCTTTTGGGAAAAAGTGCACCAGATTATGACCTGATTATGAGACAATGGACAGGGCGTACACAAGGCAAGGCCACGCAATTGGCCTTCAGTTCTGGTACTCAGAAGTTTACATTTCTGCCCACGTTAAATTTTTCACCATCAATATTTTTTTACTCAGTAATGTGAGGGCGTTCAAATGTAGTGAAGTAAAACTACTTGGGTCAAAATTTACTCAAGTAAAATTAAAAATTACATATTTCAAAAACTACTCAGAAAATGACAAATTACTCATAAAAAGTACTCAATTACAGTAATTTGAGTAAATGTAATTAGTTACTTTCCACCCCTGGTATATGTATGTGTATGTATGTATGTGTGTCTGTCTGTGTGGTGTGTATGTGCATGACTGTGTGGTGTGGGTATGAGAGAGGTGTGTATTTATGTGTCTGTGTGGTGTATATGTGTGACTGTGTGGTGTGGGTATGAGAGAGGTGTGTGTGTGTTTGTGTGTGTGTGAGGAGTGTGTATGAGAGAGATCTATGTATGTGTGTGTCTGTGTGGTGTATGTGTGACTGTGTGTGCGTGTGTGTGTTTGTGTGTGGGTGGGGGGACATTCAAAAATGTCACTGCTTCTCTCAGTGGAGAAGCCATGTTTTAGTCTGATTTCTTAAATGAAGAGCTGGCCAGAGAGAGAACCCCTTGCACATGATTTCAGTCTAATTGTGTGTGGTTTGACCCAATACTGTCTGATTTATGACAAATTAAACACAGAGGCAAATTATAAAAAAAACCCTCTAATAAGCTGACATTACCTGAGCCCATCCTGAAAAACCCTACTGTAACTGTAACACACACCCACACACTAGAGAAGAGTAATCATAAACACACACACATACACACACACAAATCCACATTCTCATCCTTTTGGAAAAAAGTGCACCAGATTATGACCTGATTATGAGACAATGGACAGGGCGTGCACAAGGCAAGGCCACGCAATTGGCCTTCAGTTCTGGTACTCAGAAGTTTACATTTCTGCCCACGTAAAATTTTTCACCATCAATATTTTTTACTCAGTAATGTGAGGGCGTTCAAATATAGTGAAGTAAAACTACTTGGGTCAAAATTTCCTCAAGTAAAAGTAAAAATTACATATTTCAAAAACTACTCAGAAAATGACAAATTACTCATAAAAAGTACTCAATTACAGTAATTTGAGTAAATGTAATTAGATACTTTCCACCCCTGGTATATGTATGTGTATGTATGTATGTGTGTCTGTCTGTGTGGTGTGTATGTGCATGACTGTGTGGTGTGGGTATGAGAGAGGTGTGTATTTATATGTCTGTGTGGTGTATATGTGTGACTGTGTGGTGTGGGTATGAGAGAGGTGTGTGTGTGTTTGTGTGTGTGTGAGGAGTGTGTATGAGAAAGATCTATGTATGTGTGTGTGTGTTTGTGTGTGGATGGGGGGGCATTCAAAAATGTCACTGCTTCTCTCAGTGGAGAAGCCATGTTTTAGTCTGATTTCTTAAATGAAGAGTTGGCCAGAGAGAGGACCCCTTGCACATGATTTCAGTCTAATTGTGTGTGGTTTGACCCAATACTGTCTGATTTATGACAAATTAAATACAGAGGCAAATTATGAAATTTTTCACTAATAAACATTATTTATAGATGTCTGTGTTTGATTTCATTGCATGACTGAATTGGATGAATTGTTACTGACATCTGGTGAGTATTTTATGTCAGTATCACCTTTAGAAATATATTTACTTACATGTTCAGTACTGATTTTACTCACTTTATGAATATTCATATTTGTCTGGTAAAAAGAACATACTTGTAAAAATAATAATTCTACTAAAAAGACTACTAGACTACTAGAGCCTATGTCAAAAGTATAATAAGTGTGACGGGTGAGGAGTGTAAACAAAAAAGGAAGCGATCATGCAAAGTCTCAGGAGAAAAGGAGGTTTAATAATAACACCAACTAAAGACCCGTGACATGATCCAAATTAAGGATACAATAACCAGCAGTCAACTGGTACAAAGGCAAGACATGTATAGACAAACGACCCTCAGGTGGTGACATGTTAATAGGTCCCGCCCACCTGAGGGACAAACAACATAACAATAACAGGACAACTGCCACTGTGGACGGGGGTGACCTGACCAGCAGGGGGTGACACCCCCTGGATGGATT
This sequence comes from Brachyhypopomus gauderio, assembly GCF_052324685.1. Lineage (NCBI taxonomy): Eukaryota > Metazoa > Chordata > Actinopteri > Gymnotiformes > Hypopomidae > Brachyhypopomus > Brachyhypopomus gauderio. The sequence goes on along the minus strand of NC_135214.1, from coordinate 25,037,108 downwards.
GTTACTGACATCTAGTGAGAATTTCACGTCAGCAGCACCTTTAGAAATATATTTACTTACATGTTCAGTATTTATTTTACCCACTGTATGAATATTCATATTTTTCTGGTATGAAGATAATATTGGTAAAAACAATTCTGGTAAAAAATAGCCTATGTCAAAAGTATAATAAATGAATGCAGTGGTGTTGAAAACCAGTGAGATGGAGAGGTCATGAAGGTTTGATTCTGTCAGATAATGTGGTTTCATTTCCACAACAGCTGTGACAATGTTGCCACAAGCTGATGAGTGGCTTATGAGAATTTTATTAAACAATTTCAGTGTAAATATATTTTCTTCTTCTTCTTCTTTGGCAATTCCCGTTTAGGGGTCGCCACAGCGGATCAAACTCCTCCATCTGGCCCTGTCCTGAGTGTCCTCCACTGACACCCCAGCAAACATGCGACGTCAGAAAGACGATGAAATCATGTCTGTATTACGTCGGTCAGTCCAGACCCACTTTTGCACGTCTGGAAAAATGGCGGGTTGAGCGGCTGTTTTTTAAGAGCTCGCATTGCAGGTCCTTATTTTTTATATTTCTTGTAAGTTAATTCTCCACCAAAATTGCTGAAATGGCTTCCCAGAACATCAACAAATCACTCAAGCCTAGAGTTGACTCGAAAAAGAAAGAAGCCGCTTCCGACAGAGACCACGGTTACGCCATGGACATCGCCACTAAAAGTAAAAGGGAACGAGGTGACTCGACGCCCTCAACGCCTAGCAAGACACCAGGTGATAAGCGGCTCCGTTCTGGGGAAGAGCAAGAAGAGGAGGAAATATCTCTTAAAGATATAATGAAAGGTATTGTTACGCTTGGAGAGAAAGTGGACAATATTGAACAACAGGTTATGCACACCAGTGTTATGCTCGCTAACCTAGCCAAAGCGGTGGAATTTAATGCTAACGAAGTTAAAGAATGTAAGGCTAAGGTTTATGAGCTGGAAAAGCAAAGTGACAAATTACGAAAGGAGAACGATGATCTTAAAAAGAGGCTCAGAGAACAGGAAAGGTACAGAATGAGATGGAGCCTTCGCATAAAAGGCTTGAAGGAGGAAAAAGGTGAAGACGTCAGGGCTTTAGTCATACAGACCCTGAAGCACATCGTTCCTGAGTCCGCAGCCAGAATGGAGGATGACGTGGATGTGGTACACCGACTGGGACGTAGGTTGGAAAATAAGCAAAGATGCATCATCGTGTTATTTACACGAAGACTAACAAAGGAAGAGGTCTGGAAGAAAGCCAAAAAGTCCACCTACTGCAAAGAACTGGGCATCCGCTTTGCTGAAATGTTACCCAAAGAAGACTGGGAGGAGCGAAATCGTCTGTGGCCACAGATTGATGAAGCAAGGAGAGCCGGAAAGGTGGCCTACTTTCGTGGCCCCTTTGGGTATATTGACGGTCACCTAATTGGTTTTGAAGGTATGCATACTAAATAAGGAGATGTAGAATTTGCAAAAGGTCTTGCTCCTGCGTCTCTTGAGTTCATAACTTGTACAGCTAGCTTACTGAGTATCATCTTCTGGTACTCAGTTTAACTGAGCTTTTTTCTTATCTTTCTATTTACAGTTTATTCTTGTATTTTTTGTGTGTTGTTTCTAATGTTAAAACAGAAAATTTCACTTGGTTCACTCAATGTTAGAGGTTTAAAAGATATGGTTAAAAGAAAGGCATTATTTTTGTTTTCAAAAGGACAGAATTCAAACTGTTTATTTTTTCAAGAGACTCATTCTTCCAGTACAGATGAAACCTTTTGGGCTAATCAATGGGGTGACAGGATTTTATTCAGCCATGGTACAAACCGATCAGGTGGTGTTGCTATTTGCTTTAATAATTTTCCCGGAGATATTCTGACATACAAAGGAGACAGAAATGGACATTGGTTAGCAGTAGCGACCCAAATTGATGACTTAGTCTTCATTCTAGTTAATGTGTATGGTTTTGGTAGTGACAGTTTGAACCGTAATTTACTGGATGAGTTATCTCAAATTATATTGGAATTTACAACTCGGTATCTCACTGACCATGTTATTCTAGGTGGGGATTGGAATATAACTCCGAATGAATGGCTGGACAGATGGCCTCCAAGATTAGGCAGACAACAACATAACACTCTGTTAAGTACTTTCATGAATGATAACAAATTAACTGATGTGTGGAGAGCATTAAATCCAGGGTGTGCTGAATATTCATGGATAAAACCTAATGGGCTTTGTAAGTCAAGACTAGATTATTGGTTGATAAGTGATTATTTCTTAACAGGCACCGCAGTATCTGCAATTTCTAAAGCACCGCTATCTGACCATTGTTATGTTAGTTTAATAATAGGACCTACAGCACAGACGAGTAGACATAAAGGCTATTGGAAATTTAATGCCAGTTTATTAGACAATGAGGACTACTGTGCCAGGATTAAAAAGATTATAAAGGAAGTTGAAGCTGATCACTCAATTGTAGAGGATGCGAATAAGTGGGACTTTTTGAAATACAAAATACGTTTAGAGACTATATATTTTAGTAAAGAACTTAGAAATAAAGAAAAACAATATGAATGTGATTTATTCAGAGAAATTAATCAGTTCTGTAGCTCCTCTGATTCAACCAGTCCATATTTAATTGAACTACAATCTAAATTAGATGCTTTATACCTTAAAAGAGCACGTGGTGCCTTTATTAGGGCGAGAGCTAGATGGATGGAAGCGGGAGAAAAAAATTCTTCATACTTTAGTCGATTAGAAAAAGGCAGACAACAAAGGAACTCTATAACAACTTTATTAATCAATGATCAGGAATGCAATGATGGTAAGGCCATAGAAACAGAAGTTTTTAATTTTTTTTCTAATCTATATTCCTCCCACTTCTCTATCGATGACTCCAATTATCTCTTTCAGAAAATCAAAAATAAGACTCCACAAATTGAAGAGTCATTTAAAAATCTATGTGAGTCTGAAGTCAGATTAGAGGAACTTGAGGTAGTGGTCTTTAAAATGCAATTAGACAAAGCACCAGGTACTGATGGTCTAACTGCCAATTTTTATCGTTTTTTTTGGAATGATATTAAAAATCTTTTATTTTGGACTATAAATACCTGCATAATGAGAAATACATTGACTCCTAGTATGAAAGAAGGTTTAATTTCGTTAATTCCTAAATCTGGTAAAGATAAACGATTAATAAACAATCTCAGACCAATCACTTTGTTGAATACAGACTATAAAGTTCTCTCTGGGGTTGTTGCTGCAAGATTAAAAAAGGGGATCTCTACAATAATTAGTGAAACTCAATCTGGCTTTTTAAAAGGTCGCTCAATACATAATAATATTCGACTTGTATTGGATTTGCTTGACTATAGTGACTTAGTTAATGAAGGGGGTCTTATGTTATTTTTAGACTTTTATAAGGCTTTCGATTGTGTTGAGCACCCCTTTATAATGCAGACTCTGACTTCTTTTGGTTTTGGACCGAAGTTTCTTAATATTGTCGGAACGCTGTACAATAACATTAACAGCTCGGTCTCTTTGACTTATGGTACGAGTCCTAGATTTCAGGTTAAAAGAGGTATAAGACAGGGTTGTCCTTCTTCCCCTTTATTGTTTATTATGGTGGCTGAAATGTTGTCAATTTTAATTAAGTCTAGTAATATTGAAGGGATTAACATATTTGGAAAAAATATTTTGATAAGTCAATTGGCAGATGACACAACTCTTTTTTTAAAGGACAGTAGTCAAATTCCATTGGTGTTACAAACTATAGATTGCTTTTCAAAAGCCTCTGGTTTACAATTAAATATAGACAAATGTGAAATTCTAAGTGTTCATGAGTGTCCTCTGCAAACACTATATAATATAAATGTAAAGAAAGAAGTGAAATATTTAGGAATTTTGATTTGTAAAGATAAAACGGTATCTGAGAAGTATAACATTCATAATAATGTTGAAAAATGTGGATTAATTTTAAGAAAATGGATTCCAAGGGATATCACTATCTTTGGAAGAATCCTCCTAACCAAAATGGATAGTTTATCCAGGCTGATCTATCCTGCATCTTCTCTGGCGGTTCTGCCTGGCATTATTAAAGACATAGACAAACTCAACTTTAATTTTGTATGGAAAAATAAATATCATTATATTAGAAAAGAAGATCTGGTTAAAAACCATGAGGAAGGTGGTGTTAATGTAATTGATTTTGGCTCCATGAATGGTGTTCTTAAACTTAATTGGCTTAGAGCATTTTGTAATGATTCACAATCCTTCTGGTTTATCATTCCTAATTTTGTTTTTCAGAATGTAGGTGGAGTTGATTTTCTTTTGAGATGTGACTTTGTCTATAATAAATTACCTATCAAACTGTCAGATTTCCATCAACAGGTCCTGATGTATTGGAAACTTCTGTACAAACATAATTTTACACCACATAATTCTCCTGTCTGGAACAACAGATATATTTTGTTGAACAGAAAATCTGTTTTTTTTGAGAACCTGTTTTCGAAAGGAATTTGGGCCATTTCACACTTTATGGATGACAATGGAACTATATTATTGTTCAAAGACTTTTGTTCGAAGTTTAATCTTGTTTTTGATGTGAAGATTTACAACAAATTGATAAAAGCGTTCCCAGCTGTTCTTAAATCTATGGTTAAAGAAGATGTATGTAATTCCAAGACCTCTCCTGTTTTGAGCCAACTCTATATAGAAGATATAGACTTTAAAGATAAAAAGATGACTAACAAGTTCACTCGGAGATTGTTACAGAAAGTGTTATATCCTGGTCAGGTTAAGAGGCATTATATTCTAAATGATTATGATCAAGATATAATTTATAAAATTAGAACTAAATACATTTCGTTTCCTCTTCCTCCAAAAGTAAAGGAAGTCCATTTTAAAATTCTAAATGACATCTATCCAACTAATTCTTTTTTAAAGTCTAGATTTAAATTTGATACTCAAGGGTGCTCATTCTGTGATGGTGAAGAGGAGGATTTAGATCATCTTTTCTTTCAGTGTCATGTCATACAAGACTTTTGGTGTAGTATTTGGGATTGGCTCCAAGGTCAAGGAATCGATTTGCCGACTTTGAATCTGACAATAATTAAATTTGGTATTTATCTGCAGAATTCCAGTGCAGAATTTGTAATAAATAATTTAATATTAATGGGAAAGTTTTTTATTCATAAATGTAGATTTTTCAAAACGAATCCTAATTTAGGTTATTTGAAAATTTTTCTTAATTGTTTCTTGGAGTCTCTAATTTTAGTTAAAAGTAATTCTGCTCAAAAACTTATTTTTTTGATGAAAAACTTTGGTCTGATGTAAACCTCTATATAATATACATGTTTTATTATGTGTTTTATTATTTTATTTATTTATTTATTTATTTATTTATGTATTATTTATTTATTTTTTTTGTTCATATGCTACTCAACTTATTTAACTGATTCCTTGTATTACCATTTGTGCCTTGATTTTGTTTGTAAGCGATTATTGTAAATAAAGGGAAAAAAAAAAAAAAAAAAAAAAACAAAAAATAAAGGTTGCCACGGTGCGCTGTCAAAAAAAAAAAAAAAAAACTTTTGCACGTCTGGTGGACGTTCAAACTGGTTCAAAATCTGACAGTCCGACTAGGACCTCAGCTAGACGTCTATGGACGTGCATGACGAGTTTTCTATCTGAACGTCTGAATAGGACCTTTATTGGATGTCAGTGGACGTGCAAAAGGGGTTCACTATTCACACGTCTGGGTCTCTATTGAATGTCAGTGGACGTGCAAACGGGTTCACTATTCACACGTCTGACTAGGGTCTCTATTGAATGTCAGTGGACGTGCGAAATGGGTTCACTATCCACATTAATATTTTCCCAACATATTTAGCTATTTGTTATACTAACTACTGCATATTTAATGTTCAATCATTTACGATTTTATGCCCCCCCTACACACACACACACACCTTTTTTTATTCTCGTACTGGCCAGTTTCAGCTCTCCCCACTGAGCAAAGACACGTCCAAAAGACGTCAATTAAACGTCTTCGTCAGACGTTTAAAAGACGTCCACTGAAAAGCCAGAATGAAAGTTTTTGCGACGTCTTTTTTTAAACGTCTATTACTGATATTCAGTTGACGTTAATAATGGACGTTTAAAAGACGTCCACTGAAAAGCCAGAATGAAAGTTTTTGCGACGTCTTTTTTTAAACGTCTTTTGAACGTCTATTACTGACATTCAGTTAACGTTAATAATGGACGTTTAAAAGACGTTTAAAAAAGACGTTGCAAAAACTTTCATTCTGGCTTTTCAGTGGACGTTTAAAAAAAGACGTCGCAAAAACTTTCATTCTGGCTTTTCAGTGGTCTTTTAACCCTTTGATGCGCAACATGGGTCAAAAGTGACCCGGCTGAGTTTTTATTGTCTATATGCAATAAATTAATTTAATAATTCAGCCTTCAAGGTATTCCTCAGTTAACTTGTTTTTGATCATCATATATCCTTAATTAATTTATTCATTTCTTACTTTTTGAATAAAAACCCTTTTTGTATCACTACCCCTCTAATGCGCAACATGGGTCTAACATGACCCGCATTCATTTTCTATGTTACTTCATATTTGGCTGAGTGTTTCTATGGTATATCTTTTAATTTAATAAATCATTAATCATTTTCTATCCCAAGTTTGCAGTAAATATCTTGTTTTTGTTTAAAACAAATATTGATTCTTATTTTCCTTCTTTACTTTCAGAAAAAACACATATTTTGTATTCATACATCAAGTTTACACACATGGGTCACAAACGACCCACATGCATTTACCATTTCATAACTCACCACAGCTCCCATCACACAAGTATTGTTTTTTCAATTGTTCTAACATTACTTTAGAAAATATTTTGATGATCTTTGGGAAAGACAATTGTACATACTGTAATATTTTATTAGGTTTAGGTTACCTTGAGAGTGAGTACATTACTTGTAAGAAGGTCACAAGTAATTATTATTTACTAGCTAACTGTTGAACCTTGAAGAGGCCTGTGGTTCTCTAGTACAACATGGTGGGTGTTTCCATCCTCAATGTCTACACCAACTTCACCTGCACAACACCCTGGAGATATGGGTGGTGTGAATTCACCTGTACAACACCCTGGTGATATGGGTGGTGTGAATTCACCTGCACAACACCCTGGTGATATGGGTGGTGTGAATTCACCTGCACAACACCCTGGTGATATGGGTGGTGTGAATTCATCTGCCCAACACTCTGGTGATATGGGTGGTGTGAATTCATCTGCACAACACCCTGGTGATATGGGTGGTGTGAATTCACCTGCACAACACCCTGGTGATATGGGTGGTGTGAACGCTGCATGGCTGCTATTCATCAAGGAACTGAGCACAAATTTTGTCATGACACATATGAAGAGGTACATGGAGGGCTCACCCAAACTTCAACAGCATGTGCTTGAGGTAGTGGGAAGATGTGGGTTACAAAAACAAACCACAGCCACCACCCATCCTCAAAAAAAAGACATTCCCAAGGAGGGCCAACGACAGAGGAAGAGGTGTGCTCGCTGCCCTCTTCCCAAAGAAAGAGGAAAAGGTGCAAAGACAGAAAGGCCAGCCAGCCCAGGGGGCAGGTGAACCAGGTGCCTGAACCACTTCAACTGGCTCCTCTCTACAAGACGGAGCAGCGACTCTACTCCGAGTCTCTCACGGATGACCGTACTCCTCACCTTATCTCTAAGGGAGACCCGAACACCCAGCAGAGGAAACTCATTTCAGCCGCTTATATTCGCAGTCTCATTCTTTGTCTCATTGTATTCATGATCTCATACTAGCCAAAGCTTACAGTATGACCATAGGTGAGACCGACCTGCCTGTCACCCACCTGTTTTCTGCTCACTGTCCCCACCCGAGCGTCTTTTCACATGTCCCTCGTCCCCTTGTCTGTGTTTGTATTCAAGTCCTGTTTTCTGTTCAGCCTTTGTTGCATAATTAGTCTTCCACACTAAGTGTTGCGGTATTTATCTTATAGTCATCATAGTCAGAGTCATTTTAAAAACCTGACATTATGTGTGTGTGTGATAAAATGAAAAATATGTGGCAAAAATCAAATGAATGTTTGACCCCACTCACTACTAAAGTAACTACTTAAAACTAGTTATTATTGGATTATGTTACTTTATTTTATATCACATTTGGATGAAGGGGTCATTTTGACCCATGTGTGTAAATTCAATGTACTATTATAGAAACTATTTTTGCTCAATAAGTATTAAAGTACAAATGAAAATAATTATCAGCAGTGATCAAAAACAAGATATTTATTGAATATTTGGAATATTCAATCATAAAAGGAATAGATTCAAAAGACAGGAACACAGAAAATCCCTACCAGCATTATATGACACTGGATATGAATGTGGGTCATTTTTGACCCATGTTGTGCATTAGAGGGGGTATGCATATGTTGCGCATCAAAGGGTTAAACGTCTGACGAAGACGTTTAATTGACGTCTTTTGGACGTGTCTTTGCTCAGTGGGACACCAGCCACTCTCATATCCTCTACCACTGCATTCATAAACCTCCTCTTAGGTCTACCTCTCCTCCTCTTGCCTGGAAGTTTCATCCTCAAGACCCTCCTACCAATATACCTCTCCTCCCTCCTCTGTACATGTCCAAGTGTAAATATATTTTCTATTTCATATAATGTAAAATATAGTGTAAATATATTTTCTATGATATGAAATTACGAAAAGGTGAGTCGTGTTTGGAGTTTGGAGAACGTGTGAACAGTCTTGGGGCTCCAGCACCTCTGATGATGCTTTAGTGGCTGATAAGAGGCACCACTACTGCTCATTACTTGATCCTGATGGCAGAGACATTATCATCATTACTGCACTATCATTCCTGCTGGCAGAAGAATTTATTTGACAGAAGTAACAATACTTTTACCTGAACATGCACTACTCTGTACACTTCTACACATAAGTAGTGTTTATAAATGATGCAAATCACAGATGCTTCAGTTACTGACGGTGATGATAGCTGTGTAGCATATACAGTATATAAATCAAATCAAATCAAATATATTTGTATAGCGCTTTTCACAACATATGTTGTCACAAAGCGCTTTACAGGATTTACAAGGTTAACAATACTATGGGTCCAAATCCCTAATGAGCAAGCCAAAGGCGACAGTGGCAAGGAAAAACTCCCTAGATGGTGGGGAATAGGAAGAAACCTTGGGAGGACCAAGACTCAAAAGGGAACCCATCCTCCATTGGGCGGCCCGTTAATACACAAATTACACAAAAACAAATTATACAGACTAATACACAAGTTACAAATAAATCACACAATCAGGCTAAGTATAAGGTAACTAGAATGAAAGTTCTGGGTGTTGATATTGTCAATATAAATGTCTTATGATGAACGCCAGGTTTTCATTCCGTGTCAGAGCGATGATACTGGTATTGTAGGCTCCAACTGCAGTGTTACTCCCCAAGTGAACCCCGGAGAAGAAAGATATGTGATGTGGTAAATATGTAACAGATTATTCAAAGGCCAAACTAAACAAATAAGTCTTTAGTTGAGACTGTGTCTGAGTCCCGAATAAAGGCAGGAAGATTATTCCACAGTTGTGGAGCTTTAAAAGAAAAGGCTCGTCCACCTGCTGTGATCTTTTTGATCCTAGGAACAGTTAATAAGCCTGCGTCCTGTGAACGAAGTGAACGTGCTGGATTGTAATGATCAATAAGTTCACTAAGATACTCTGGAGCTAAGCCATGCAGTGTTTTATATGTTAATAAAAGTATTTTGTAGTCAATACGGAATCTAACTGGCAGCCAATGTAATGACGATAGTACAGGACTAATGTGATCAAATTTTTTAGTTTTCGTTAAAACTCGCGCTGCTGCGTTCTGAACCAGCTGGAGTTTGTTTATCGATTTACCAGAACATCCAGCTAGAAGACTATTGCAATAATCTAGGAGGATATGAATGCATGGATTAGCTTTTCCGCATCACTAGTATTTAATATATTTCTAATTTTAGCAATGTTGCATAAGTGAAAAAACGCTACCCTAGTTATATTATTAATGTGTGAATCGAACGAGAGATCTGGGTCTATTGTAACACCTAAGTTCTTTACCTCTGCGCTGGGGGTTATAGTAACCCCCAGGTTACGTGTGGATTTACATGTCAAGGTAGTAAATGACTTGAGATTGAATAAGGATGCAGGCAAACTCTCAGTCCTTTTTCTGCTAGATTTAAGCGCAGCTTTTGACACCGTTGATCATGAAATACTTCTTGATCGACTACAGAGCTGGGTAGGCCTTAATGGCTTAGTCTTAGACTGGTTTAGATCGTACCTAACTGGGCGTGATTACTATGTAGCATTAGGTACCTCTTCCTCCACACATCAAAAAATAACTTGTGGCGTCCCCCAAGGATCAATTCTTGGGCCGTTACTATTCAACCTATATATGCTTCCGTTACCACACATCATTAATAAACATGGTATTAGTTATCATCAATATGCAGATGACACTCAACTTTATATTTCGCTAGAACCTAAAGCCCTAAAATCAATTTGCTCACTGTTTGACTGCATAGATGATATACAGACATGGATGTCTGACAATTTTCTGCAGTTAAATAAACAGAAGACAGAGGTTCTTGTTCTTGGCAGTGATTCACAAAGGAATGATGTCCAGACTTATTTAAATCAAATGAATCTGAAAGCCAGACAATGTGTTAAGAACCTGGGCGTCACCTTTGATAATGAGCTCAGCTTCAAATCACACATCATGACTACATGCAAGACAGCTTACTTTCATCTTCGGAACATCGCTAAGGTCCGAGATATGCTCTCTCCTGCTGACAGTGAAAAACTTGTCCATGCATTTATCACATCAAGGCTAGATTATTGTAACGCTGTTCTATCTGCTCTTCCAAAGAGCTCTATTTCGCACCTACAGCGAGTTCAGAACGCGGCTGCAAGGGTTCTGACCCGCAGGAGAAAGAGAGATCATATTACACCTGCACTCCACTCACTGCACTGGTTACCTGTCAGCTTTAGAATCGATTTTAAGGTTCTAGTCATGGTTTTTAAATGTCTTCATGGTCTTGCCCCTCTTTACCTAAGTGAAATGATGGTTAGATATGTTCCAGTCAGGTCTCTCAGGTCTTCAAACAGTAATCTACTGGTGATTCCTAAAAGCCGATTAAAGATTGGCGAGGGTGCTTTAAGCCACTATGGCCCAAAGCTCTGGAATTCTCTTCCTGAAGAGCTCAGAGGCATTTCATCCTTGCATAGTTTTAAGAGCAGTCTCAAAACATTCCTGTTTAGATCCGCTTTTAGTTAAGAAACTCTATCTTAATAGTTTTATCTTATTTACTTTACTTTTTATTATCTTACTTACTTCACTTTTTACTTTTTATGTTATTTTAATATTTTTATCTTTAATTTCTTTTAACATTTTCTTTTTGTCTTTTTGTCTTTGTCTTATCTCCTTTTAATGTTTCTTTTATTTATACTGTAAAGCACTTTGAGTTACATGTATGTATGAAAGGTGCTATACAAATAAAGATTATTATTATTATTATTATTATTATTATTAAAGGAATGTAGATTCAATGCTACATTACGTATTTTGTCTCTCGCTGCCCTAGACCCAACTATTATTAGCTCTGTTTTATCTGGATTTAGTGCTAGAAAGTTACACGCCATCCAATGTTTTATCTCTTCTACACACTTCTCGATTTTACTGTTTACACCTAAATCATCGGGTTTAGCCGATAAATATAGTTGGGTGTCGTCTGCGTAGGAGTGGAAACTGATGTCGTGCTTATGCATAATCTCGCCTAAGGGTAACATGTAAAGTGTAAATAGAAGTGGTCCTAGGACTGTCCCTTGTGGGACACCATATTTAACCTGAACAGATTTAGATGTTTTATTATTAACACTTACACATTAAAAGCGTCGGTCAGATATGATCTAAACCAGGAGAGTGCAACTTCTTTAATACCTATCATGTTTTCTACTCGATCCAGCAAAATGTTGTGGTCTACAGTATCAAAAGCTGCGCTAAGATCTAACAGTATAAGGAACGAGATGAGCTGATTATCTGACGATGTTAGTAAATCATTCACTACCCCGAGTAAAGCTGTTTCAGTGCTGTGGTTTGGTCTAAATCCTGATTGGAACTTTTCTGTCAGGAATGGCCACTAACATAATCAGGTTCACCTGCTGTGCCACCACACCCACATTCCACGTATACTTAAACACCTGAACTACACTTCCTGGTTGCGAAGTATTGCCTCCATGTCGTTGCATACCAAGCGTTTATTCCTGTCTGTTTTCATGTGCACCGAAAAGAGCTCACAACACTAATTCTGCTTGTTCGGAACTCTGCTTGTTCCCTAGACCACGTCTCCCGCCTGATCCTTGGATAATTCTTGGACTCTGCCCTCGCCTCTCGACCCCGGACCGTCCTGACCACCGCTACTCTGCTACAGCCCTGCACCAGCACAACACTGCTGTGTTTTCTAAGTGGCTTGTTCTACAGAGTTGTATTAATAAAGATCGCTCGTTTCCGCATCAGGATCTCTCTCTGCGTGCTCCATTCGTAACATTTTCATGGATACTATTTGATTGGAGATAATGGTTTAACTGATTGTAAACTGCTTTTTCTAGAATTTTAGAGATAAATGGGAGATTAGAAATCAGTCTATAGTTGGCTAGAATCTGTGGATCGAGATTCTGTTTTTTAATCAAGGGTCTAATTACAGCGCATTTTAATTGTTTGGGCACATATCCTAGGTTAAGGGAACTGTTAATCATATTAAGTAAGGGCCCTGCAATAGCTGGGAGTAGGTCTTTGAATAGACGGGTTGGAACGGGGTCGAATATACATGATGTAGGCTTAGACGAATGAATTAGTGTTGTGAGCTCTTTTTGCGATATAGGATCGAAGCCATTAAGCTCAGTAATATTTTCGGATGCGTAGTTACTAATACCTATACTACTGGGGTTGGATTGGAGGTTAGGCTGTGATGTATTATGACTCTGTAGTCGGATAATATCTATTTTATTACTAAAAAAGTTTAAAAATTCATCACTAGTGTGTGTAAGTGTCGTATTAGAACTAGTGTCAATGTAAGACATAAGACAACACTGTTATAGCTGTGTCTAAATACTACATTAAAATTTTTAAATTACTACTTTGAATATTACAAAAACAAAAAAAAAACATTTAAGACGAATAAAGAACTTTAAGGGACAATGACTTTTACAGGTGTAACAACAAATTCCCTGAATTTATTTTAGCGTGTCCTCCAATAGTTCCTCTGTTTGTCTGGTCTGGTCTGGTCTGGTCTGGTCTGGTCTGATCTGATCCGGTGTGGTCTGGTCTGGTCTGATCTGGTCTGGTCTGGCCCTCAGGGCACACCTCTCAGAATAAGTCACAGAGAGTCAGGGATGCTGAGAAGCATGCAGAGTAAATTTGTTCTTTCATCAGTGTGTGTGTGTGTAACAGGATAACAGAGTATGAGTGTAAGAGGCAGAACTCTTTGGAGATGACCATATGCAGTTGTTTCAGCAAATAATTTTTGTCAATCACTAGAGCAAGCAACAGGTTCAGGGGTCAAGTGGTGTTAGTAGGCCTTATTAGGACAAAAACAGCAATGAGAGGGTTTAAATGGTCGAGGCAGTGAACCAACCACAGAGAAACACAACAGGGAAGCTGACATGTTGACATGCCTTTCATCATAAAATCTGTCACCAACAGAAAGTGGAACAATCATTCTGAGTTCAGCTGATTAACTTGTAGAGCTGTTGCTTTGAAAATGTAACGTGTTCAAAGGACAAATTTACACAAAAAATAACTTTCCTTGTAGGAAAATCTAACAGCCTAACAATATAACAGCTCCTATCATTGCGACATAGTTGTCAAAGTCTTTTAAGTGTTTTATTTTTTGCAGTCACTGGAAACAGCAGGTAGGAACACTCAGGAACACCAGAATTTCTTCAGCACTTCCCACCAAACAAAGCAAAGTGAGAACCATAAAGCTGAGTCAGCATATATTCCAGGATATACACAGGCATAGATATGGGCTTCTGGTTGCTGTTGTCAGCAAGAAACCCCCAAGATCCAAGGGGGTTATTCTTGCTGTCAAGGCAACAGATAGCACTCCAGAAGTGGCTGGGCACATTCACTCTGCCGTTAATGATCTTTTGCACACCAATGCTTGGCACCACACCAGTGACCACGTAGGCTTTGCCTGCGGGAAGGATTTGTAAGCATTTGGTCTTTAACACGTCCGCCACGTCATTCTCCACCTTTCTCCACAGGATCCGGTTCAGGTAGCAGTCTTGGGGGGCGGCGTTGGTGAGGGTGAAGGTGGAGTCAGCACAGCTCTGTGAGCTTGTGTGGTACACAGGGACCAGGTGACCCTTATCATAACCACAGCTTTCATAATCTTCATTCAGGGCTTGGTGGTCTCCCCTAGGAGGTTTTGGGAGTGTTGTATCAGTGTCTGATTTCATATCACCACCCTTGTTTTGATCATCAAGCTGAAAACAGAAAGACAGAAAAAAAGAAAGAATTATCGATGACAGGAAATCATCTTGGTTTAAATATACTGGCTATTTCATATAAGCTGATGCCTTTCCCTGGTGTTACTAGGACACAAACAACACAGACAGAGCAGGACAACATTATAACACAGAAAAACAAACACAAACAACAGGAACGAAGTGACATAAGCTTGACACAACCATAAATATATGACGTAACAAGGACTAAACAGGACACAGGTGTTTAAATATATGAATGGACATGGACTAAACAGAACACATGGATATGGACTAAACCAAACATGGAAACATGGAAGATGACAACCAGGAAGTACACCAAAATACATACACAAGACAGGTTACCAAGGAAACATGAACAGGTTACCAGGGAAACATGGACTGGAAGCATCACATGGAACATGGAAGCATTTCCATTCTGTTTATTCCTTATATTACAGAGAAAAACATTAAAAACATTCTAAAAGTGTGATGCAATTTTTAAACACACACTATGTACATATGTAAAACTATGAATTTTAAACAAACTTACCTGAGGTTCAATGTACCACTTATCCTTTCTGTCACATGAAGTATGACCTTCATATTTATACGCTGAGTACACTGGAATTCTGTTTTTTGTGTCATAAAGTGTTGCATATTCATACTGATTAGCTCGTTTCTGACAAATCTGCTTGTATTGAGTCCCTGGCAACACAGTCGGAGGAGTAGCTACTCCATTTGGGGTGGCAAAAAACTGTGGACAAGTTATAGAGAAATTGATCACGACCTCACCTACAACTGCTGAACTACCTAGAAAAAACAACAGCACCAGACTGAAGAGTTTCATGATTATAAATCAACAGAGCTGAAAGTGAACGACACAGTTTGTGTTCTGACCTCACTGATCTAGCTCTCACCACACAGTACAGCTGCCATATTTATTTACATCTGCAGATGAGGAAGTGTGTTGTGGGAGGGACTTAATGAACTATCCACACATATTGAACTTAATGAACTATCCACACATAATGTACATATTACTGTAATGAAAGACTGATTTAAAACAGGCACACATTACTTATATATTATATTACGAGACACAGCACACACTCAGGGGTACTTTCTATTAACAAGGACACACTGCCTTCACAACTCCAACAGGGAGTATGACTGTAAAACCTACACACACACACACACAAACACACACACACACTAGAGAAGAGTCATCATAAACACGCGCACATCCACATACTAAAGAAAGACGAGCATAAACACACACACACACACACACACACACACACAAACATTAGAGAAGGGTGATCATAAATGCACACACATGTGCGCACTCACACTAGAGAAGGATCTTTTTGATGTTTAAAACATCGAAGGATGTGGTGACCACCAATTGTGCCCTGAGTGTTCAGATGGTTTCTTGTCCTGATGGTTAGGGATGGACACAGAGCATCGGAGGAAACTGACAGAGACTCACGTTGATGTGGAGTGGAAGCTCCTAACTTTACACAAGCACGCTAAAGATCAACACAAGTACACTAAAGATAAATACAAGCACACTAAAGATAGACACAAGTACACTAAAGATAAATACAAGCACACTAAAGATAGACACAAGTACACTAAAGATAAATACAAGCACGCTAAAGATAGACACAAGTACACTAAAGATAAATACAAGCACACTAAAGATAGACACAAGTACACTAAAGATAAATACAAGCACGCTAAAGATAGACACAAGTACACTAAACATAAACACAAGTACACTAAAGATAAACACAAGTACATGGTCATGCTTAAGGGAGAAGAAACTGGGGGCGTCAGCTGATGGTTATCAGCACACCATCTTACAGTAAAGCAGAAGATTACTGCATTTCACCACCACAGTTCATGCACATTGGAAAATGCAACATCCAAGTGTAGCAATAAACACACACACACACACACACATACAAACATATGCGCACACACACGTGCACACACATACATTCAGAAGAGAGAAGGGCTATCAGAAAAACATCAGCAAACTTATAATATAGAAACACAAATGTAACCCCTTAATATAATATCATAACCCCCCCCCCCCCAGACACACACACACACACACACACACACACACATCAACTAGAGAATAGTAAT
This sequence comes from Brachyhypopomus gauderio, assembly GCF_052324685.1. Taxonomy (NCBI): domain Eukaryota; kingdom Metazoa; phylum Chordata; class Actinopteri; order Gymnotiformes; family Hypopomidae; genus Brachyhypopomus; species Brachyhypopomus gauderio. The sequence goes on along the minus strand of NC_135214.1, from coordinate 25,020,348 downwards.
CATAACGAGTACAAAGACGAGTACAAAATCAGAAGAGCATTAATTTTTTTTTTTTAACAAGCTTTTGTTTTTTACAAACCTGTCCGATTCCCACTTTTGGGTCGCGACCCACCAGTTAAGAATCACTGCACTAGAGAATAGTAATCATAACCACATACACACACATAAGATGACACATAAGAGTCATTACAGTAATAACAAGCAGATTCTGCTCACTTTATAGGAGAAGCACCGGCTGCAGTGTTTTGTGTAATTTTCACCAAAAATACCAAACTTGTTCATTACAGTGTGACTAAAGGTCTCAAAGTGGACCAGAACTGTTAGAACCGCACTTGTGTGATATCCCACACAAACACACTGTAGTGGATCAATACTAAAACCAGAGCAGATTCTTCAAGGCCCCTCCAGGAGTTAACGTGACCCTTCTAGTCATTGGCTGTAGTGTCCAGTGAGAAGGTGAAGGCTGTTTGTGACAGTTCATGGTTTTACTTCCTGTTTTTTTTCTTTGTGGTTTTTTGTTCTTTGAAATTTCTGAAAAAGTGGAAGTGTGTTTGAGCTTGCACCAACCAGCTGAGAATTGTCACCCTAGAAGTTAAGTTGTGAGGAGCTTCAGAAGCTGTGGTGAAACCTAGCTACCCCTGGTGGTAGCAGAAGAGAGGAGGGGACCGTTGAGGAGAGAACCGTTACAGAGACCCACTGTCCTGTCGCCCTGTTGATGAGGGGACCCTTATAGAGATCTGCTCTCATGTTCCCTGATCATTACTCAAGGACCATAACAGGTGTTCCTGTGTTGCCCTGCTGAGACAAGAGCAATGTGTGCTGCTGAGAGTTGATTGGCCAGGTTTGGTCACCCAGGTCACCTCAAGCCAGCCCTTAACCTATCATTTGTCAGTTTTATTTACAGTTTATTACGACTGCTAAAATGCGTTTGTCCAATCTGTAGTCACATTTTCAAAACTCTAAACACAGTAGACACAACATCAGTTTTCAGTGGCTATACTATTGGCACAATTCATGTTGTTTTGGCACAAAATGCAGTCATTTTACATGTTTCTATAATGCTTACATTTTCTATACACACAAGGTAATCCAATAACAAAATTTTCATTTTTGTCTTATTTACAAATGCTTGTACACAGCATGTGAAAAATGAAAACCTAAGGTTCAAAACCTTAAATATCGTATAAAATGCAAAGTTCTGCAAAAACAAAGGCAGCTGAAAAGCTATTACTGTTATACACATTTTTTGGCACATCCAGATCATTGAAATAAAATGCAGTAATAGATGAACTACAGCTGATTCAGATCCTACTTGGAAATACAACCAGGTGTTGTCAGCGACAGGGACACATAAAAGCAAGGGCTTGTTTGGACTGAGTTTGGTCAATGTGAGCACAGGGCAGAGAGAGTAACAGAGGAAAGAAAAGTCATGTCTGCACAAGGAAGACGTACAGCTGGGCCAGGGCGAGGTAGAGGGGGAGGAGGAAGAATGTGTGGTGGTGTTCAATGAAGGATAAGAACTACTGTCACTGATGAGATTAGAGCCACCATCATAGATCATGTGATAAATCATGATCTATCACTGAGAGAAGCTGGTGAAAGAGTGCAGCCTAACCTCAGACAGTCAACTGTGGCTTCCATTATATGCACCTTTACAGTTTTTGACGACTGCTAACGTGCATTTGTCCAATCTGTAGTCACATTTTCAAAACTCCAAACACAGTGAACACAACATCAGTTTTCAGTGGCTATACTATTAGTTCAATTTATGTTGTTATGGCACAAAATGCAGTCATTTTACATGTTTTTATAATGCTTCAATTTTCTATACACACAAGGTTATCCAATAACAAAATTATTTTGTCTTATTTACAATTGCTTGTACACAGCATGCCAAAAATGAAAACCTAAGGTTCAAAACCTTAAATATCGTATAAAATGCCTGTTCTGCAAAAACAAAGGCAGCTGAAAAGTTATTACTGTTGTACACATTTTTGCACATATAGATCAATGAAATAAAATGAAGTACAGTAATGTACTGGGTCAGAGAAAAGCAAATATAACAATTTGTCCTGCAATCTCAAGTGCTGGTTTGGTCCTTCACAAATGCCAGATTGGTCCCTATAACAGTGACCTCCTTCTTTCGTTTTTGAATGAACTCTACCAACAACTGGTTCCAGAAGCAGAAAGGGAACAGGTGGGAGGAAACACGAGGACATTTGTCATGGGACAATGTAGCATTCTGTCATTCTCATGTCATCACAAACTGGTTTATAGACCACCCAAGAGTGATGTCCCTTTTCCTCCCGCCCTACTCGCCTTTCCTCAACACCACTAAGGAACTTTTTTCAGTCTGGAGGTGGAAGGTGTATGATCATGGGCCTGTAGGGGTTTCACCTACTAATCCTTTAAAAGTAGATATAATTTGTTTTACCTTAATTATTAATCAGTCTCATTAATTTAGAATCAGTCTCATATTCTAATTATACCAGAACCACAAGTTTAGTTATCAACGAAAGGTAATTAATGGTTTGGTATCTGAAGGATTTAACTATGAATTCTTTGGAGGTTTTGGCAACAACCACTTTTGAATGACATCAACACAGACAATTTGGTGAAAATAAATGATACATTTATTTAAAACCAACTATTCTAAAACAAACGGCATCAACAAGGATCAGTATATTTACAGTGATGACTGGGTATCTAGTGTGTGTGTGTGTGTGTGTGTGTGTGTGTGTGTGTGTGTGTGTGTGTGTGTGTGTGTGTGTGTGTGTAAAAAGGGGAGGAGACTAATGTGTGCACGCGCTTGTGCGCGTGTGAGGAGGCGGGAGTTGTAGTTTCAGTTCTCCTATAGGCCCTTTTCACACTTCCGCATTTTTTCTTCCGGAAGCTCTCGTTGCAGGGTAAAGTTACTTCCGTTACACATTAAACAATGGCAGAGTCCAATAACAAGAGCTTTTGCAGTGCACCAGGGTGCTCGATCTCGAAGCAAAAACAGTCGTATCTCAGTTTCTACGGTTTTCCGGCTGACGACGAGCAGAAAAGAAAATGGGTTTGTGCAATTAGGAGGGATGAAGGGGAAAACTTTGTGATACGGAGCATCTTTGTGTGTAGCCAGCATTTCACTGCTGCAGACTACATAGCAGGAAGCTCGCGGCTAAAAGTTGGTGCTGTTCCCAGTTACTGTTCCCAGTACTGTTACTGTCCCCGGTACTGTTACTGTTCACAGCCGGTTTCAGTGGAACAGTTGCTGTCCGCGTTTGAAAGATCAAGCTCTCAGCTGGGAGTACACGTACGTCCGCTAGCATTTAGCTGTGACCCGCTAGCATCTAGCCCCGGTTCGCTAGCTTCTAGCCGTGATCCGATAGCTTCTAGCCCCGGTTCGCTAGCTTCTAGCCCCGGTTCGCTAGCTTCTAGCCGTGATCCGATAGCTTCTAGCCGCGATCCGATAGCTTCTAGCCGTGATCCGATAGCTTCTAGCCGTGATCCGCTAGCTTCTAGCCCCGGTCCGCTAGCTTCTAGCCCCGGGCCGCTAGCTTCTAGCCCCGGTCCGCTAGCTTCTAGCCCCGGTTCGGTAGCTTCTAGCCCCGGTTCGATAGCTTCTAGCCCCGGTTCGATAGCTTCTAGCCCCGATCCGATAGCTTCTAGCCCCGATCCGATAGCTTCTAGCCCCGATCCGATAGCATCTAGCTAGAAAAGAGCAAGCTCTCGGCTGGCAGTACACCACGAACATCTACTAGTCGAGAGTTTGCTCTTTCAAATGCGGACAGCAACTGTTCTACTGAAACCGGCTCTGAAACTAGCATCCAGCTCTGCTCGGTAGCTTCCAGCTCTGACCATCACTTTGCTGTCGACTATATTGGACACTGAATAAACAATAACACGTAATAACTTGGTGTGTCATGAACTTTATTGATACTGATGTAAACCAAACAATCAATAGCTGACGTCCCTTGGCTTGCTAAAGCTGGGCGTACACTGTACGATATTTTAAATCGTGTACTCCGCTCCAGCTCAAACTACGACTAAATCGCAGGGAGATTCGGCTCGTGGAGCTGCTTCAACAGTGTGATACTCTCACGAGGAGCGATTTGAATTTCAAACATGTTTGATATTCTTGCGACGCTGCGATTTCTGATCGGGAGTTGGTCTGAGGTGTGAATCGCTCCTCGTTTACCTGTGTAAACTATACGATTGAGCCGAAACTCAGCCCGATCGCAAAAATAGTCGCACGAGTGAAAAATCGGCTGAAAATGGGCCAAAAATCGCACAGTGTACGCCCAGCTTAACCTAGCTAGATATTGTTAACTAAAGCTGTCAGTATCATATGTAATATTATAATATATATCCAAATAATATAGACTGTTTTACCACTCCATAGGATGACTAATGGAACTAGCTATACCTTAAATAATAGTTAGTTACCTAGCTAGTGCTAGCTGGTGTTAGCTTACCCTGGTATAAGTGAATAAATTATTCTACAAACAATTTGTAGCCTCTATTTAACTTGGAACCGTTCGTTGAATGTTCTCCACTGATACTGGAAACGTATTTAAAATTCAGTCTCGGCAGCGACGACAGGGATGAAGTAAACACACGCTCCATGCTGAGGTGAATTGACAACAACTATCTTCTGCGAGTACCGGAACTTGTTTTACCCGGCGGTGACGTATTTCCGCTTTGTTGTGAAAAGGGCCTATTGAGAACAAAGCAACTAAAATGGCGCCGACTTTAAACAGTAGGGCAGCGCGACTATGTTAATGAGCTCAGCTGGTTTATTCCAACGTGGTCAGAACAAAGGGTAATGGAGCTGGCTTAATAACTAAAAATTAATGTGGTGTCTCTGAAAATGGGGAAGACTACAAGTTGTTCATTAATTAGATAAATAAAAACATGGAGAGATTGCATGCAAGGTGGAGAACTTTGTGTGTACAAATCAATGAAGATTATGAAAATAAAGTTAAGCACATTCTGGATGTATTAACAGAAAGCTTGGTTAACTCTACAGTTCAAGTAACTTTGCCCTTTGATAAACTATGCCCAGCGGCAACACATGTTAGCAGTCATCAAAAACTACATACGTCTTGGCAATGACTCAAATTATTGATGGTCATCTGCAAATGGCAAAGAAAGCAATCTATCAGGCAGAGGCGGTCTTTGCATAGAGGTGTTCCTAGGCAATTGCCTTGGGCCCCTCCCACTGCAGCCCACTGTAGGGGCCCCCTGACTAGTTAACTTAAAGCCTGGTTTAAACTTGACGCGTCGCGAATGGCGCGAGGGTCCGCGTGGCGAAAATGGCGTAATTGTTGTGGCTTTGCCTGTGCACGAGGGCCTCGCACGCTATCGATTTGCGAGGTCGTGCATCTCTCGAATTTTGTAACTTCGCGCATGCCGCGCCTCAGCGCAATGAACAAAGTCATGTTTGAAGGGTTCATACACCTTTATAAGGTGGAATTAAAGCACTTGTACGTCACTTTCAAGGTCCATTTCAATATTTACCAGCACGATAAACTTAAATAAGTTAAATATTTATACTCGAAATAATTCGCTTTTAATCACATTATTTAATGGTGGTTTCTTTTCAAAACGCCCAAACTTAACGTCTTCACGTTCTTTCATGTTTCGTCCTGGAATTACAAGAGGCTCGTATTTGTTAACATAATACAAGATAACTGTTCATTCAGACAGCTATTTGTTGTGAAACGAAGTAGTTACAATTTCAAGCATTTTAGTATTTTAGCCTAAATTCCAGCACTTTCAAACCTGGAACACAAAGCAACATTAAAATTGGTCAGGGAAATGTTTATTCCCCTGTTATTGAGGGGTGTTTCTTTATACTACCACATATCGTTTCAGACAACACTGCACGCGGAAAGTAAACGCTTCCAACGTTTGCGCAGGGTCGCGCGAGGTGGGCGGAGTCACGCGCTACGGTCACTCGCGAAAGTATAAACCAGGCTTGCATATTAATGTTAATGGGCCCGCTAGCTAAATTCGCCTTGAGCCCCCAAATTGCTAAGTCCACCACTGCTATCAGGTAGGGGTGACCTGCACAGGGGTGATAGTGGGAAAAATTCCTGAGCCTGAACTTTTTCTGAACGCGGGGTGTGTGTGTGTGTGTGTGTGTGTATGGAGTGTTAGTGTACCATATTTAGAATATTTTATAATTAATCTTTAAATTAATTAATAATAAATAAGTCAGGTAATCAATATAGTGAAATAAAAAACTAATTTCTATTAATATTCTGAGAAAATGCTGTAACCTAAAGATTTAGATTAGACACAATATGTTAAAAACAGGCATGATTAATTATTTATTCATTACTGTTAGTAAATTATAGGATACCAGACAACTCAAAGAAATTATGCAAATAAAGTTTAAAAGAATTACAAGTATTATGATTATAGTTAGTTTTTATAAATATAATTTAATAAATATTTTGTGTTGGTTTATTAGGACATACATTTTGTGCTTTTGTTCATGTATTACACCTTATGCCGTAAGGCGGCCAGGATGAACCAGATCGTCTGACCACCTGTACCGGCTCAAAAAAAACACTCATATTTCTGATAAAAATTTAACTTAATCAGAATAAAGATAAAATACTGAATTTATCTTGTATCTACCTCTGAAGCTCTTCCGATGTCCGATGAAATACAGGCGGTCCCCGGGTTACGACGTTGATCCGTTGTAAATCGATTTTCGGTGTAAATCGGAACATACGTATGTACTGTACGTAAATAACATACTATACGCAGTTATCCTATCCTAAAGCTATAGCCTTTTGGCAAATACCTTTATCCATAGCTGCGTTTAACTAATCCTGACGCCGCGCACACCAAACACCAAGTTCCGTTTACGACGCAGAACCACTTAGGTCCAAACAAGGCTTATACGGTAAATGGGAGATGTGTAGTAACCATGAAAAATTGTAACTTGGGAACCTCGTAAGGATCATAAGGATCATATTTCGGCCTCAAAACAGATTTTTTTTTGGTTTATCATTATGATTTGACGGATTCCCCCCCCTCCCTCCCTCCCTCCCTCCCTCAATTTTTTTTTTTCTCGCAGACTTATCGGTACGCCGGAATTCCGGCATGGCGCCTGAAAACTATCAGGCCTGCCTGCAATAGTCGCTGATTCGACTATAGTAGACTATACCCCCTATTCGACTATGAATGTCATAGTCGAATGTACCATTCTAACTGCATGGGGGTGCCCAATGATGCTGCTAAGAATTAGTTGTTAAATGAAATGTCTTTGTTTTTGTTATATATAGCCTTTTGTCAAATAAAATCATCCTAATTTCTTTTAAAAAATAATTTTAAATGATGTGTGCGCATTAACATTAAGTATCTTCCTTACTACACATTAATCACACCCTGCAGTTGCACAATCCAAATGAGCGGAGCTGAACACGCTACAGGATCAGCATCAACACTTCAAAAGTATTTTGAAAAAGATAAAGATGGATCAAACAAAGTAAAGTGCAAGTTATGTCGTCGACGTCTTTTATTTCACACGACAACAACCAACATGGCATACCATTTAAAATGCGTTAGGCGGAAAAAATAACAGTTCAGCCGTTTGTCGTTTCGGTCGTGTCGTGTCATTGCGGCGCGTCTCGGCAAGTAGGCCTATAAACATTTTTTGTTGTTGTTGTTTGCTTTTTAAACCCCGTTACTTGAACCTTTACTTATAATTTTTTCGCTGTTGTGTGGCAAATTTTTTATATTTTCAGGCAGGCATATTTTATTTAAAATATTTTTGATGTTTTGCACAGTGCCTGTCTGACAGTTCGATATGTACATTGACGGTTAATGTTCTCTAACGTTTCATAAAAAAATAAATAAGTTGTCACGCTCGAGGGAGGAGGCACGACAAGCGAGGACGGTGCAACACTGAACGTTTATTTAACAAAAAATGACGTGTAAGCTCCGTGTGGAGGGTAAGCAAACAACACGACACTCACACTGGCACGAAACTTTAGACAAAGACGAACACAAGACACTGCGCGAACGCACATTAAATAGGTGATTAACACAAACCCTCGTGATCTCAAGACAAGGCACAGGTGCGACTACGAACACGCTCACAAACGACCCACACCCACGAAAGTACATACATGGACATAACGGCACGCAGACAACGTAGCGGCACGCTCACAGGGAAGGGTCCGGGACTGTCACCGTAACATAAGTAAATAAATAAAAGCTGAATAAAGCCAACCTACCATGTTTATTCATTTATCTGAGTGTTTTAGGTTTTTACTTTGAAATGGAAAAAAGTCCTGAATGAGAACGGGATCTCATTTAAGGTGCTCTAGATTTTAAAAAAACCAGATTCGACTATTAGGCGACTAAAGGGAAAATCTGACTAATCAGATTCGACTATGAAAATCCTAAAGCCTGGTTCACACTACACGACTTTTCAGTCGTCAGGTTTTTGTGCCGTCCGCACTACACGACTGATCGTGCTGTAATCGCGAGTCTTTCAGTTGTTGTGGCTTTCACACTACATGACTGATCGGCGACGCAGGCTCACGAATTACACGACTGGGGAATCGCCGACTCATCTGGCTGCCGTCCAAAAACACGAGAACACGAAAACGAAACTCTCCCAGAACCAGCAACACCACGTAGAAGAAAAAAAACAATGTACATGTACTCCACATTTTCGTTATTATTATTATTTTTTACCATTTAAACACTCCATAGTCCCAAGTTGCCAGAATTATTTCATCTCTCCGTTGCAGTGAACATAGATATAATCAATCGCACTATTTCTCAAGTGCTGTCACAATAACTTAAACAGTGTTGTAGTAAAGTTGTAAGAAAGGTGAGGATTTTGTGTGGTTACTGTTTTGAAATCATTCTTCAAAGTTTTTTACATTCTTCAGAGATATCTTCAGCGGTGCCGCGGTTCTCTCTCCACGTTCCCATTGGCTGTAGCTAGACGCTGCTGCCGACTTTCAGTCGCCGACTGCTAGATATTAAACATGCTAGATATCTGCCAGTCATCTGCGACCAGTCGGCGACGGCTCGGTGAGCGTCTTTCAGCGTCTTTCAGCAGTTCACACTACACGACTGAGCGAGCGACGAGTGATCGCCGATTAGCCTCCGACCACAGTTTTTGTCGGCGATCAGTCGGCGACTGAAAGACCAGCCTAAAATCGTGCAGTGTGAACCGGGCTTTAGTTGAATACACCTCTACTATCAGGACTTCCAGAGTTCTCCAAGATTTTTTGGTTTCATCTTTCAATCCTCAATAATGTTCATGTCTGGTGACTGGGCTGGTCAATCCTGGAGCCCTTTGAACTTCTTTGCTTTCAGGAACTTTGATGTGGAGGCTGAAGTATGAGAAGGAACGCCATCCTGCTGCAGAATTTTGCCATCTCCAGAGTTCCTTACCTCAAAATATAACAAGAACCACCAACACATTTTAACCTGTAAATGGGCATGTAAAAACCTCATGTGGGCATTTTTCACCCCAACCAATGTCACATACCTTCTATGCACAAATTAGAGAATACTGTTAAATGCAAGATAAATGTATTCTACAGCACCTTTAAACAAATAGAAATAGGTTCTGCTTGATTGGAAAGATCATCTGCAGCCACAGTGACCCTTTGTGGATAAGACTGGCCCTGATCTACAACAAAGAAATATGATGCATGCTTACTCTGCCAAAAGACTTTGTTCCAATAAATGCTTGATGAGAAAGCCCAGGAGCCAGCTGCTTCAGATCCTGGAAAGCCTGGAACAGGTCGACATGGAAGATGGTCTGGTGGTTGATGGTAGCAGGCCAATATCCACATTGTACTAGTTCATCAAGTCCAGTGGTCCAGCTTTTCATGCACTGAGAACAGCTCAGTGTTGGCAAATTAAGTTGGTACTGTCTTGAAATCAAAAAGACGTGTAAGCAGTATGAATTCAGTCTTTTGCATTTAATTGAACTGAATCAAGTACTTACCATTAATTCCAACAAGGATGACCTCTTTGCTACAGGTCAGCTTTAGCTGACTGGGTGAACAGGTACATGGTTAAGGTAGATGAAGTGGCAACAGTCAAACTAAATCACAGAAGAAAAAAAAATTAATGGCAACAAAATTAATCAGAGCTGAAAAAAAACAGATGACAAACACTGATCTAGAAGCATTCCACTTATCTGAGCTTTGAGCTTGCCGTTCAGCCCAGCTTGGTGGCACAGTGCCCTTCTCTTGTGGAGGAATGTCCCTGAGCAGGTCTTGCAGTGCAAGTTCTTGAGCACTATCTGTAAATGTAAGACAAAATATATTACTAAATTATTAAATGTGTGTGTCACGTATGGCCTCGCCCCCTCCCTTAGCTGTCATTCCGGGTTCCCTCATGTCTGTGCTCCTTGCCCGTTCGTCCTGCCCTGCTCGTTTGTCTCTGTGATTCCTCGTTTGTTGCCACGCCCCTGTATTATCATTCCCACCTGTTCCTTGTTTCAGACCTGTGTATATCTGCCCCTGAGTCTCCCTTGTCCTTCGTCTGGTATTTTGGATGTTTGGTTTGTCATTGCCCGTGGTTTGTTCCTGCTTTATATTCCTTACCTGTTTCTCGTGTTTTCTGTTTGTCATGCCTGTGTACGCCTGTTTTACGGACTGCCCTCCTATTATGAACCCGGACTGGCTTAGCGACGATGATGATGGTATGCCCTTGAATAAATCTCGCTCTTCTCAGCATTTGTGTCCGTCCTCTCGCTTCACAGCGCTAGCTTCGTTACATAATACCAGACCTAGCAAGGACACAGCGAGAGAGCGAGACTCTGGTGAGTTCGAACACTGTGATGTGATGTCGGCTGGTTTAATCCGGTTCGACTCTCCGGTATTTCAGTACGAACAAACCAGAGACAGGAATACCCCTGGCGCTGTGGGGACAAGGAAGTCTCGTCGCAGACCTAAGAAAGTGCAGCCACTTTCGGTTTCGGCTGGCTTTTGCGACGAGACTCCTATTGAGCGCTATGTGTCTGCCCGGCTTGAACACTACAAGGAGGAACATCCTATAGTGCAAGTCGCGGGCAGATGGTTTTAACACACTGACGAGCGTTTAATTAACCCTCGGTTGGCTCTCCATGACAACTGCGAGCTCCCGACGCCTCGAGGGAGGCGGAGTCGTCGCAGGGAGAGCAACCGAGGAGCTTGTGTGTCTGTGTGTTCTGCCAGGCTCACCCAGGAACCCGAGGAAGAGGACCAACCGCCGCTGATCCCGCCAGCTACTCCACACGAGACCCCCAAGAATTTTTTGGGGGGGAGTACTGGCCACGTCGGCTTGGCGGTCCCGCCCCCCGATGACGTCAGCGCGGCGGACACAGCCCCCTGAGGACGTCAGCGCGGCGGACACGGCCCCCTGAGGACGTCAGCCCGGTGGTTCCGCCCCCTGAGGACGTTAGCCCGGTGGTTCCACCCCCCGATGACGTCAGTGTGGCGGCTCCGCCTCCCGAGGGTGTCTCATCCGCACCGGTTCCTGTTCCCGCTGCCCGTCGGCAGTCCACGCCGGCTCCTGTCTCCGCGACCCAGGAAGGGTCATCCGCACCGGTTCCTGTTCCCGCTGCCTGTCGGCGGTCCATGCCGGCTCCTGTCTCCGCGACCCAGAAGGGTCGTCTGCACCGGTTCCTGTTCCCGCTGCCCATCGGCGGTCCATGCCGGCTCCTGTCTCCGCAACCCAGGAAGGGTCGTCTGCACCGGTTCCTGTTCCCGCTGCCCGTCGGCGGTCCATGCCGGCTCCTGTCTCCGCGACCCAGGAAGGGTCGTCTGCACCGGTTCCTGTTCCCGCTGCCCGCCAGCGGACGCCGCCTGTTCCCGCTGCCCGCCAGCGGATGCCGCCTGTTCCCGCTGCCCGCCTGCCGGCCACGCCCGTTCCCCCAGAGACTGTGATGCCCTCTATTGGGCATGGACTTTGTGTGCCCCCGGCTCAACCCTATGCCTCTTATGTTTCATTGCCCGTGTTCCCCTTGCTCCCTGGTCCTGTCCCTGGTTTTGTGTTGGTTCCCGTCCCCGTGGTTGTGTCTGTTCGTGTCCATGTTCCTGTGTCTGTTTCCCGTGGTGTCTTCTCTGTCCCTGTCCCCATGTCTGTTCCCCAAGTTGTGACCCATCTTGTGCCTGTGCCTGTCTCCGTTGTTCATGGTGTCTTTGCCTCTGTGTTTGCCTCCGCCCTGTTCCCTGGCCCCGCTCCCGTGTCTACTCCCGGTCCTGTCCCGTCCAGCCCTGCTCCCGTACCTCGCCCGGTCCCTGCCTGTGTTGCCATGCCCCGGCCCTGCTCAGCTGAACAACGCGAGCTTCGTTACAGTGTGACTAGCAGTTATGTATATATAATCTATTTAACAAATTTCTACTGACCATAATGTGTTGGCTCAGGCTACTGAAATACTGGTTCAGCCACTTCAGAACTGCTCCTTTTACCTGAGTTTGGAACAAAAAGCAATGTGAGACTAAGGTACATTTTCATTATTCAACTATCAGAAGACCTGCACAATTCAAATTTGGAGACCAAAAAGAACATTTATTACATGTAGTCGAGTTATGAGTCTTTGGGGGAAATTTTGGAATAATTTGTCCTGAATTATCCCTCTGTCTCCACCTAACAACACCAGATATGGGTCTTGCCTTCTTTTCTTTGCTTAGGATTATAAGATAAAAAGTATTACACATACCCAGGTTCAGTAATACTGCTTCAGTAAAGATCCATAATAAAGACCATGCCATGTTCACACTGTTACATTTATGGCATATAGCAGATGCTCTTATCCAGAGCGACTTGCATATTCTGACTAAACACTTAGCACTTTTGTATCTCTATCTAGTAGGCCTATAAACAGGTTTATGTCCAAACTACTCCAGCTCAAGCACTGCCATAAACAGTTGCCAGTGCTGATACCTAGAAAGAAGACAACAAAATATAAGATTAGAGCAATACCTAGCATGACTGAAATACCTACAAGACTACATGCAGTACGAGTGCAATAATTAGCAAGTGTTCCCAGAGATAAAGTGCAATTACGATTTATACCAATGCTTGAGTAGATTAGTGCTTATAAGTGCTTTACAAAGAGATGGGTCTTCAGTCTGCGTTTGAAAACCGCAAGAGAGTTCACTGTTCGGATAGCCAGTGGAAGTTCGTTCCACCAGCTGGGAGCCAGGACAGAGAAGCATCTTGTCGCGTGTCTTCCATGAATCTTGAGGGATGGCGGGTCAAGCCGAGCTGTACTTGAAGCGTGAAGGGCTCGAGGTGCGAATCGACTCTTGACCATTGCCATAAGGTATGAATGAGCTGGTCCATTCTTGGCTTTGTATGCAAGCATCAGAATTTTAAACTGTATGCAAGCAGCCACGGGAAGCCAGTGAAGGGATCGCAACAGTTGAGTGACATAAGTGAACTTGGGTAGATTGAAGACAAGCCTTGCTGCTGCATTCTGGATCAGTTGCAAGGGTCTGATGGCCTGCAGAGGAAGACCAGCCAGGAGAGAGTTGCAGTAGTCAAGCCTTGGGACTGGACAAGCACCTGGGAGGCCTCCTGAGAGAGGAAGGGTCGGATGCATAGGATGTTGTAGAAAAAGTATCCGCATGACCGAGTCAGGTTTGTAATATGGGCAGAGAACGACAACTGGTCATCCAGAGTCACCCCAAGATTTCTTGCATCTTTGGGCGGAACAATCAATGAGTTCTCGAATGAGATGGCAAGAGGACCTGTAGCTCCAGGGATGAACAGCAGCTCAGTCTTGCTGGGATTGAGCTTTAGATGATGAGCTGCCATTCATGAAGAGATGTCAGTCAGACATGCAGAGATACGGCTGCAAACCCGAATATCAGATGGTGGGAAGAAAAGCATTAGTTGAGTGTCATCAGCATAGCAGTGGTACGAAAAACCATGAGAGGTAATTACTAGGGGTGATCTGCAATAGTCGCTGATTCGACTATAGTCGACTATACCCCCTAGTCGACTATGAACGTCATAGTCAAATGTACCATTCTAACTGCATGGGGGTGCCCAAGGATGCAGTTAAGCATTAGTTGTTACATGAAATGTCTTTGTTTTCATTATATATAGCCTTTTGTCAAATAAAATCATCCTAATTTCTGTTAATAAATATTTTTAAATGTTTGCGCATTAACAATAGGCATCTTCCTTACTACACATTAATAAATCACACCCTGCTGTTGCACAATCCAAACGAGCGGAGCTGAACACGCTACAGAATACGCGCAGCATCTGCCGAGATTATAATGGCTACTAAAAAACTTCAAAAGTATTTTGAAAAACATAAAGATGAATCAAACAAGTTATGTCATCAACATCTTTCATTTCACATGACAACAACCAACATGGCATACCATTTAAAATGCGTAAGGCAAAAAAAAACGTTTGTCATTTCAGTCGTGTCGTCTCGTCATGGTGCGTCTCGGCAAATAGGCCTATAAACATTTTTTGTTGTTTGCTTTTAAACCCCGTTACTTGAACCTTTCCTTGTATTTTTTGTTGTTGTGTGGCAATTTTCAGGCAGGCATATTTTATTTAAAATATTTTTGACATTTTGCACAGTGACTGACAGTTCGATATGCGCAATGCGCACTGACGGTTAATGTTCTCTAACGTTTCATAAAAAATAAATAAGTAAATAAATAAAAGCTGAATAAAGCCAACCTACCATGTTTATTCATTTATCTGAGTGTTTTAGGTTTTAACTTTGAAGAGGAAAAAAGTCCTGAATGACAACGGGATCCTGTTTAAAGTGCTCTAAATTAATTAAATAAATAAATAAACGCGATTCAACTATTAGTCTACTAAAGGGAAAAGTTGACTAATCAGATTCAACTATGAAAATCCTTAGTTGAATACACCCCTAGTAATTACATCAAGAGAACGGGTGTAGAGTGAAAAAGAGGAGAGGACCTAGCACTGAGCCTTGAGGGACACCAGTAAGGAGCCTGCAAGGAGCAGATGTAGACCCTCTCCATGTTACCTGGTAAGAATGCCTCTCTAGATAGGACTCAAACCACTTCCATGCAGAGCCCGTGATTCCCAGGTCAGCGAGGACAGATAGGGGGATCTTGTGGTTCACCGTGTCGAAAGCTGCAGAGAGGTCCAGAAGGATCAGAACCGATGACAGTTTGGATGCTCTTGCAATCTGGAGTTTCAGTCACCGCTATGAGGGCCGTTTCTGTTGAGTGTGCTGGTTTGAAGCCCGACTGGTTGGGGTCCTGGAGCAGGTTTTGAGTGAAAAAGAGAGACAGTTGGTTGTATACAGCACGCTCAAGAATTTTTGATAGGTAAGAAAGGAGTGATACCGGTTGGTAGTTGCAGACATCCGAGCTGTCCAGGGTGGGCTTCTTCAGAATTGGGACCACTCTGGCAGTCTTGAATGCAGCTGGGACCTGGCCTGATGACAAGGAGCTGTTCATGATGAACGTGATGAAGGGTAACAGATCCATGGAGACTGTCTGGAAGAGTGTGGATGGAATGGGATCCAGTGGGCAGGTTGTTGGGTTGCTGGATTTAAGTAGCTGTAGGACCTCATCTGTGGAAAGAGGAGAAAAACATGTTAAGGAATTAATGGCAAGAGGATGAGTATTGGTGAAGGAAGTAGAGAAAGAGGAAAACGGCTGACGAATTTTGTTATCCTTCTCCTCAAAGAAGGTGACAAAATCCTCCGGGGTAAGTGAAGAGGTTGGTGGGGGAAAGGGGGGTTTGAGAAGAGAGGAAAAGATACTAAAGAGCCTGCGTGGATCCGATGCTGATGCTTCCAGTCTCTCTTTGTAGAAGGATGACTTGGCAGCAGTAACCTTTGTTGAGAACTTGTAGAGGAGAGCTGATAGGAGTGTAGGTCAGAGTCAAGCTGGGACTTCCTCCACTTCCTCTCTGCCTTTCTTAGCTCTCTCCAGTTGCTGCGTAGAACTTCAGTCAGCCACGGGGCAGGTGGGGAGGATCTAGCTGGCCTGGAGGAAAGAGGACACAAAAGGTTAACTGCAGACGAGAGTGAAGAAAGCAATGCATCTGTGGCTGTATCCAAGGAAAGAGATAGAAAGGAATCAGGATGTGGAAGGGTAGTAAGGATAGTTGAAGCCAAAAGATGAGTGAGAGATGGAGTGCAGGTTACGTCGAGAGAATGACGAGCCTGAAGGAGAGGCATTGACAGGGAGAATGTGAAAGATAGAAAGTGATGATCTGAGCAGTGTATGGGGGTTACTGTCATATCCTGCGCTGGGGCTGGTCTGCTGAAGATCAGGTCTAGGATGTTGCCTGCTATGTGCGTTGGAGGGGTCAGGTTAAGAGCAAGGTTGAAGGATGAGAGCAGCGGTTCGAGACATGATGACTGCAGCTTGTTTGATGGAAGATTGAAGTCACCAAGGAGAATCAATGGGGTTCCATCAATGGTGAAGAGACTCAGAAGAACATCCAACTCGTCTATGAAGTTACCTAGAAGAGAAGGAGAGCGGTAAATGACAATTATATGCAGTTTAGTGGGGAAAGATACAGTAACAGCATGATATTCAAAAGAAGAAATAGAGAGATGTGAGAATGAAAGTGGAGGGAAGTTCCACTTCCTAGACGAGCAAATCTGTGCCACCACCCCTGCCAGTCTGTCTCGGAGAGTGGGAGAAGTTAAAGGCAGAGGATAGGGCTGCTGGAGTCGCAGAGTTCTCAGGAGTGATCCAGGTCTCAGTCAAAGCCAGGAAGTGCAGTGAACGATGAGATGCTAAGGCTGAGATGAAGTCAGCTTTCCGAACCACAGATTGGCAATTCCAGAGTCCACCCATCACCCTGGTCTGAGAATGTGATGACCTTGGGGGTTGGATGAGATTCCTTGCATTGCGCTTCTTGCGGTAACGATGGGAACGTCTGGCTCTGTGGGATGAAAGAGCAGGTATTGAAAAACACATGTTTAAAGTGCAGCAGTGTAGTAACTTGACAGTAAAGTAGTAGAGTGAGAGAAATAAATACTTAGCCAAATTTGAAGGAGATTGCCTCTGTGTCGATGTAGAATGGGACGAGGTAGAAGAAGTAATCTGTCTAGTCGCTGTATACCACTACAGACGGACACCCCCTCAATATATCTGCCTGGTGGCTAGTAAGGCCACTCCCAGCAGTTTCACACCTTGGGCTAACCTGAAACCACACCTGAAACTAGTAATAGCAATTAGCTCTAGAACCAGCAAAACAACCTGGTAACAAGCAGTCTAAGCCCAAAAGTAAATTGGAAAACTCAAGCCTACCATACCAGCAGATAAGTCAAATCTAATCAGGACACACTTGCACACCACAACATGTTACCACATGTTACCACAACATGTAAAAAGGAAAAAAAAATAGCATTACCAATTTTGGGTTGAGCTCTGCTGCAAGTCTCTGTGCTCCCTGAAGAAGCTAGTAGAATTGATTACAGTTTTTCTCAGTTGATCAGATTCATTTCTCAGATCAGAACTGAAATTCTCTAAACTCTTCATTCAATCTCCACATCTCCTTGTCACTTGTGCACATCATAATTGCATTTCTCATTGTGTTTCACATTTTGCAAATGCTTTTGTACATTTTGCAAATGGACATGAACATTTGTCTGTTGTTTTTTACAACAATTGCTCATGTTATGTTATTAAAAGTAATTGTTAAAATTGGTTGTGCCAATAAAGCAATCTTGAAGTGAGAGAGAGAGAGAGAGAGAGAGAGAGAGAGAGAGAGAGAGAGAGAGAGAGAGAGAGAGAGAGAAAGAAAGATATTTCATAGTTTAGGGATTGTTAGGTTTGTCTTTGGCTACTTTTTTCTGTGTGGAGACAAACATAATTTTCACCTAAACATATTCCTTCTTTTATTCTCAGGTTCTGATATGCCTAAGTGAACTCATTAGTATCCAAGCTTAAATAATGATGGATTATACAGCTTCAGAACTGATGTGCAGGGTTGCCAATTTAACAGGAATTTACTTTGTCATCCTTATTCGTTTTTTTTACCTCACTTGTAATAGGTATTCACTCATAATAGACCACATATGGAAACATCCCAACATATGTATGTATTTAGTTAACAAGAATGTGCTCAGACAAAGACTCCTACTGTGAAGTTCTGCTCACATTGATAAGGTTGCTATCCAATTTGAGCGTGATTGCGACCATTGATATCAAGGTTTTGAAGCAAAGATTTACGAACAAACCTAAACATAAAAAGCACTAATAGAAAATAACAATATGAAAATAAAAAATACATTAAAAAAATTAATAAAGCGATATGATAGTCTTTTTAGTGCTTTTTAATCGCTTTATTCATGAAGAATTCTGACCGAATCCCACTGTATTCTGGGCATTCGCTCAGGAAGTGCACCTCTCTCTCTGTCTGTCTCTCTCTTATCTTTTTTAGCATTTGCTTTAATATACTGTACAGAGTAGATACTACGATCAGTTTGGACACCTACATATAGCCTAGGGATCGTTTTTGTCAGGAATCGGCAAGTATTTACATGTATTTGGATAGCAGTGTAACATCTGTACGCAGCTCTCTCCGTACGCATGAGTACGCATTCCAGTGCTTAGTTTTGTGTACAATTTCATACACATAGGAAGTGAGACCGGGTTGGAATCTTGCCAATGCATTTTTTTAGCATTCCAGTTAATCCAGATAGCCAAATTTGGTTTGCCTTTTCCTTCCCAAACCGCGAACTAAAAAACAACTGCTATCATTTCTTGGCATGTGCTCATATTGTCGCACCTTTATTCTCTCCTACGCAGAGAGCGAGAAACCCCTCAGGGAACTGGTTTCCACCAAAGGATCCAGCACTTCAATGATTGAGTGGACTCCCGAAGGGGAGGCAGCATTCACTGCAGACCATGCCAGACCATTCCAGACCAGACCCATTAAAACCATTTGTCCAGACGGTTGATGCACGAGGAATATATATATATATATATATATATATATATATATATATATATATATATATATATATATATATAATGTTAAATTAATTAATTAAATGTACTGTATTTTGTCAATTGTGATTTTTACACCGCAATCGAAGTTTGTCCTCCGCTTTTAACCCATCTGTGCAGTTAGAACACACACACACACACTAGTGATTACTAGGGGGCTGTGGATCACACGTGCCCAGTGCGGTGGGCAGCCTTAGCCCGGCGCCCAGGGAACAGTTGGGGTTAGGTGCCTTGCTCAAGGGCACCTCAGTCATGGCCTCAGGTCTGGGAATCGAACCCATGACCCTCCGATCACAAGACCAGTTCCCTACCACCAGGCCATGACTGCCCCAATATATATATATACACTACCATTCAAAAGTTTGGGGTCACTTAGAAATGTTCTTATTTTTGAAAGAAAAGCAGTTTTTTTTCTCAATTTAGCTAACATTAAATGCATCAAAAATACACTCTATACATTATCAATGTGGTAAATGACTATTCTAGCTGTAAACGTCTGTTTTTTAATGCAATATCTACATAGATGTATGGAGACCCATTTCCAACAACCATCCCTACAGTGTTCTAATGGTACATTGTGTTTGCTAACTGTGTAAGAAGGCTATTGGATATTTAGAAAACCTTTGAAAACCCTTGTGCAAGTAGGTTAGCACAGCTGAAAACAGTTTTGCTGATTAGAGAAGCTATAAAACTGACCTTCCTTTAAGCTAGTTAAGAATCTGGAGCATTACAATTGTTGGTTCGATTAAACTCACAAAATGGCCAGAAAAAGACAACTTTCAACTGAAACTCGACAGTCTATTCTTGTTCTGAGAAATGAAGGCTATTCCATGCGAGACATGCATGCGAGACATTGCCAAGAAACTGAAGATTTCCTACAATGGTGTGTACTACTCCCTTCAGAGGAGAGCACAGACAGGCTCTAACCAGAGTAGAAGGAGAAGTGGAAGGCCCCGCTGCACAACTGAGCAAGAAGACAAGTACATTAGAGTCTCAAGTTTGAGAAATCGATGCCTCACAGGTCCTCAACTGGCAGCTTCATTAAATAGTACCCGCAAAACGCCAGTGTAAACGTCTACAGTGAAGAGGCGACCCCGGGATGCTTCGCCTTCAGGGCAGAGTGGCAAAAAAAAGCCATATCTGAGACTGGCTAATAAATGAAAAAGAATAATATGGGCAAAAGAACACAGACATTGGACAAAGCAAGATTGGAAATAAGTGTTATGGACAGACAAATCAAAGTTTGAGGTGTTTGGATCACACAGACGAACATTTGTGAGATGCAGAACAACTGAAAAGATGCTGGATAAGTGCCTGACACCACCTGTCAAACATGGTGGAGGTAATGTGATGGTCTAGGGTTGCTTTGGTGCTGGTAAAGTTGGAGATTTGTACAAGGTAAAAGGGATTTTGAATAAGGAAGGCTATCACTCCATTTTGCAGCACCATGCCATACCCTGTGGACAGCGCTTGATTGGAGCCAATTTCATCCTGCAACAGGACAATGACCCAAAGCACACCTCCAAATTATGCATAAACTATTTAGAGAAGAAGCAGGCAGCTGGTGTTTTATCGGTAATGGAGTGGCCAGCGCAGTCACCAGATCTCAACCCCATTGAGCTGTTGTGGGAGCAGCTTGACCGTATGGTACGAAAAAAGTGCCCATCAACCCAATCAAACTTGTGGGAGCGGCTTCTGGAAGCATGGGGTGAAATTTCTCCAGATTACCTCAACAAATTAACAGCTAGAATGCCAAAGGTCTGCAATGCTGTAATTGCTGCTAAGGGAGCATTCTTTGACGAAAGCAAAATTTAAAGTAGAAAATTATTTAAAAAAAAAAAAAAAAAACATTTTTTCTACCTTTCTATTCTTTCTGCCGCATGCCGCATGGTTGACAAACACATATGCTGAGTACACTGGAATTCTGTTTGTTGTGTCATAAAGTGTTGCAAATTCATACACATTCTGAGTAGCTTGTTTCTGACAAATCTGCTTATATTGAGGCCCTGGCAACACAGTCGGAGGAGTAGCTACTCCATTTGGGGTGGAAAAAAACTGTGGACAGGTTATGGAGAAATCCATCACGACCTCACCTACAACTGCTGAACTACCTAGAAAAAACAACAGCACCAGACTGAGGAGTTTCATGATTATAAATCAACAGAGCTGAAAGGGAACGACACGGTTTGTGTTCTGACCTCACTGATCTAGCTCTCACCACACAGTACAGCTGCCATATTTATTTACATCTGCAGATGGGGAAGTGTGTTGTGGGAGGGGCTTAATCAACAATCCAGACATAAATGTACATTAACAAAAGACAGACTGAATTCAAATAAGCACAGTTTACTTACATGAGCCCATCCTGAATAACCCTACTTTAACAGCTATGAGACACAGCACACACTCAGGGGTACTTTCTATTAATCAACAATGACACACTGCCTTCACAACTCCAACAGGGAGTATGACTGTAAAACCTACACACACACACACACACACACACACACACACACAAA
This sequence comes from Brachyhypopomus gauderio, assembly GCF_052324685.1. NCBI lineage: Eukaryota > Metazoa > Chordata > Actinopteri > Gymnotiformes > Hypopomidae > Brachyhypopomus > Brachyhypopomus gauderio. Next base: position 24,998,888 of record NC_135214.1, on the reverse strand, counting down.
CACACACATTAGAGAAGGGTCATCATAAACACACTCACACACATACATACACATGAGAAGGGACATCATAAACACACACACAATTGTCACATCAAGAACCATTAAATACAAATGTATATTCTGTGTAACGTTTTAGAATTATTTTGTTAAATTAAATCAGGGGTCACCAACGTGGTGCCCGTGGGCACCATGCCGCCCGCGAGGACGTTATGAGTCGCCCGCGAGCTTGTTTTAAAAACAGCTCACTATATTGCCATGCACCAAAGTGCTGCATCCTTTATGTTTTTTAGCGATTGTCCGCGGTTGCTAGCGGTCTTCCCGCTTAGCAATTGACACGCTAAGCGGGAAGCGGACAAAACAAGCCCCCCCCCCCCCCCCCCCCGCTCAACAACTTTCTTTCTGGTAGCCCTCCGCAATAATTGGTATCCAAGAAGTAGCTCCCAACTTCAAAAAGGTTGGTGACCCCTGAATTAAATAATTCACACAGTGAAGGGGCTGGCAGAGCTTTTAGTGTTCAAGTGCTGAGGACCGGTGAGATGGAGAGGTCATGAAGGTCAGAACATGTGGTCACTGGTTTCCCTTTCACAATAGCTGTGACAGTGTTGCAACAAGCTGATGAGGCTTCTGAGAATTTTATTAGACAATTTTTGTGTAAATACATATTTCTGTGGAATTCTGTGGATATAGGAAATACTACAGTACATTCTTCAGTACAAAAGGATCCACATTGCTCATCTCCTGCAAATATAGAACACAGAGCAGATCTGAAGATCAAAACTATTCTACAAGCCATAATAGATGAGCGTTGTTGTTTTGATTCTTGTGTTTTTCACAGCGCTGACCCCTGACCTCAAACACTTCCACGTCTAAGGTAAACGGTATAGTGGGTCTACGACTAAGTAATGAGTCGTGTTTCGAGTTTGGAGAATGTGTGAACAGTCTTGGGTCTCCAGCACCTCTGATGATGCTTTAGTGGCTAATAAGAGGCACCATCACTGCTCATTACTTACTGAATCCTGATGGCAGAGACATTATCATCATTACTGCACTATCACTCCTGCTGGCAGAAGAATTTATTTGACATTTGACCACAGGCTTTTATTTGACAAAAGTAACAATACTTTTACCTGGGCATTCACACATGTACACATCTACACCTAAGTAGTGTTTATAAATGATGAACATCAGATATGCTTCAGTTACTGATGGTGATAGTAGCTGTGTAGCATAGACAGTATATCTGACACTGTATACACTGTTATAGCTGTGTCTAAATACTACATTTAAAATTTTAAATGACTACTTTGACCATTTAAGTAAATAATTTTAAGTGACAATCAATCAATCAAAATGTATTTATATAGTGCTCTTTACAACAATTGTTTTCACAAAGCAGCTTTACAAGTGTCCGAGTCCAAGCCCCCAGTGAGCAAGCCAGGGGCTACAGTGGCAAGGAAAAACTCCCTAAGAGCATGAGGAAGAAACCTTGAGAGGAACCAAGACTCAGGGGGGGAACCCATCCTCCTCTGGCCGACTCCGGTCACCATAACCATTTAAAGAAGTAGAAAAACAAAGAAAAGATGGGAAGGATACATAAATCTCATCTTGGTGTGTATTTATATACATGAGTTCTCTATGTAATTCCTTTTCAGTCCTAAACATCTTGATGGTTGGTAATAGTAGTCATAGCAGGGGAGAATTCAGGGTGGTGAGAGGGTCCAGGGCAGTGGGTTTATCCTTCATCCACACTGGTTAGGCAGGGCAGTGGGTTTATCCTCACGGTTTGTGTTCTGATCTCACTGATCTAGTCCTCACCACACAGTAGAGCTGCCATATTTATTTACATCTGCAGATGGGGAAGTGTGTTGTGGGAGGGGCTTAATGAACTATCCACACATAAATGTTCATTAATAAAAGACAGGCTGAATTCAAATAAGCACAGTTTACTTACCAACAAGGACACGCTGCCTTCACAACTCCAACAGGGAGTATGACTGTAAAACCTACACACACACACACACACACACACACACACACACACACACACACACTAAAGAGTCATCATAAACACACACACACACACACACTAGAGAAGGCATGGACGTAATTTTGTAATAAAAAGTGGGGGGGACATGGATTCGTCGCTAGTTAAATATTTGGTTTTAACCGTAAAAACTGGGGGGGACCAACACCGACTTTTGAAAAAAGTCCCCCCCCAAATTACGTCCGTGAGAGAAGGGTCATCATAAACACACTCACACACATACACATGAGAAGGGACAGCATGAACACACACAATTGTCACATCAAGAACCATTAAATACAAATGGGTAAAAAGCGGAGGACAAATTTCAATTGTGGTGAAAAAATCACAATTGACAAAATATGCACATTTACATATTCTGTGTAACTGTGAAATTCTTTTGTTAAATTAAATTATCCACACAGTGAAGGGGCTGGCAGAGCTACTAGTGTTCAAGTGTTCAGGAATGGTGAGATGGAGAGGTCAAGGTCAGAACATGTGGTCACTGGTTTCCCTTTCACAATAGCTGTGACAGTGTTGCAACAAGCTGATGAGGCTTCTGAGAATTTTATTAGTCAATTTTTGTGTAAATATATATTTCTGTGGAAATTCTGTGGATATAAGAAATTCTTCAGTATGTTCTTCAGTACAAAACTATCCATTTACTGTAAGACGTAAATAACTTTAAATGACAATCAATCAATCAAAATGTTTTTACATTTGTTGTCACAAAACAGCTTTACAAGTGTCCGAGTGAGACCCCAAGCCCCCAGTGAGCAAGCCAGGGGCGACAGTGGCAAGGAAAAACTCCATAAGAGCACGAAGAAGAAACCTTGAAAGGAACCTCCTCTGGCTGATGCCGGTCACAAAGCCGCTAAGGCCTACCCAGCTCTGTAGTCGATCAAGAAGTATTTCATGATGAACAGTGTCAAAAGCGGCGCTTACATCTAGCAGAAAAAGGACTGAGAGTTTGCCTGCATCCTTATTCAATCTCAAGTCATTTACTACCTTAACTAGGGCTGTTTCAGTGCTGTGGAGAGTAGGGGTGTGTTTAAAAAATCGATTTTTCTATTCAAATCGATCTTCATTTGAATGATTCGATATCGATTTATTAAACCTGAGATCGATCTTTAGAATTGGCCAATTTTCCCCGCATATGCGTACCGTTTTATCTCGCGTGACATGCTTGAATTGCACCTTGTATAGGTGTATGAACCCTGCAAACATGACTTTGTTCATTGCGCTGAAGCGCAGCACGCGCAAAGTTACAAAATTTGAGAGGTGCACGATATTGAAAAATACACCAATACAACTGGTCAGAGATTGCAACATCAGTAATTTCAGTATTATTAACCTCTATGCGTTTAGAAATGATCAAATCTAAAATGTGGCCGTGCTTATGAGTTGGGCCTGATACATGTAATTCTTCTTCAGTCCTAAACGTCTTGATGGTTGGTAACAGTAATCATAGCATGGAAGAATTTGGGGCGGTGAGATGGTCCAGGGCAGTGGGTTTATCCTTCATCCACACTGGTTAGTCAGGGCAATGGGTTGATCCTTCATCATAGCTGGTTAGGCAGGAAGTGGCTGGCCCAGGATGGATCTTGGGAAAAGCTAATCTCTCCTTGTTTCAGTGTTGCTCTGGTAGGCAGCCAGCCATATGGAAAAATAAAACAGGGGACAGATGAAAACACGTGGGACAGATGAATTTTAGACATTTCTGGAGTGTGGCAGCAACTCTGGCATTAAATTATTACAGTCTATGTAACGACTAGGGCTGTCACAATAACTGCAATATTGTAATACCGCGATATTGACCTGCCAGCCGCAGGGAATTGCAAGCAACCGTCACACCGCGATGTTCATGTTTTCTTTTTTTTCACTTCTTATTTTACACGTAAGCCACTTTGCTGTGTGTGTGGTGGATGTTAATTACTATTTAAAAACGTTCGTGTCGGCCTTTTTATGGAAACAATGGCAGCTACTCTGGTCGCAAAACCAAATGTGACTTTGCCAGTTTGGGAGCATTTCGGCTTTCAACCAAATAAAAAGAGAGCTAGCCAATTTAGACGAGGCAATATGCAAAATCTGTGCCCGAAAGGTTGCTGTGAAACGGGGAAACACATCGAATTTGAGATCCCACCTAGCTACCTATCATCCAGCTATCGAAGTGCAACTGCCCCCAACAGCACCAATCCGTGGAGCAGCCTCAAAAGGAGCAGCTCAGGTTGGTTCCAGCCAACAGTTAGGAGTAGCTGAATGCTTTGCACGAGGATCCAAATACAGTTGTGAAAGTAACAGACATAAATGCCTGACGTCTGCCGTAACGCAGTATCTTGTTGAGGAGATGGTTCCATTTAGCATGGTCGAGAAACCGGCATTCAAGTCTAAGCTTGAGAAATTCGACAAGCAATACAAGTTGCCTGGAAAGACGTATTTTTCTGAGACGGCTGTCCCAAAAATGTACAACACAGTAAAGACATTGGTCAAAAGTGAGCTCAAGAATGTCGACTACTTCTCTGCCACAACCGATATGTGGTCAAGTGTCAATATGACTCCTTATGAGTTTAACAGCGCATTATCTGACCATCGATTGGGCTCTAAAATCATGGTGTCTCGAAACAGTGTTTATACCCCAGAACTACACGTCTGACAATATCTCTGAAGCTCTTCTCCACGCATTTGATGAGTGGTCCCTGGATGAAAAGAAGTTGGCCTGTATCACTACAGACAACGGTGCAAACATCATTGCAGCAGTGAACAAATTGAACTGGCCGTGGCTGAACTGTTTTGATCACAATTTACATTTGGCAGTGACAAACGCAATGGCAAGCGTTAAAGACTGCACAGCCCGGGCAATGGGCCTGTGCCACAATTTGGTCAGTACATTTTCTCAGAGCTGGCTGAAGCAAAGAGATCTGGCAAAAACCCAATTAGAGCTCAAAATCCCACAGCATGGGCTCATACTGGTAAGCTATGGAAGGTGACTAAATGGTTTATTATTGGCAATTGCATAAAGCTTAAACTCTATAAAATACTCATTTAGGTTTCAATATTATGGCATTACAGCCTGAAAATATTTTGTTGCTGGCTTGCTGAGATTATTCTTTGTTTAATAAAAATGTATTGAAATGAATATTAATTTTAAAATGTAGACTTATTGTTATTATAGAGTTAGTAGGCCAATTTCATTAGATTTAATTGCTAATATACTGTGCAGGACTGCGCTACAACATGGGGCACCAAACAGAAAATGGTAGACAGAGTCTTAGAGCAAATTCCAGCTATCAAAAGAGTTTTGGATGACCGGAGACACCAGCATCTAATTCCGAGCTGGCAGGACATTGCTGTCCTTGAGTCTGTGAGCACGGCATTGAAACCTGCAGCTGAGTTTACGGATCTGCTATCTGGGGAGAGCTATGTTACCGTGTCATCAGTGAAACCCGTCCTGAAACTCCTGACTAGAGATGTTCTGAAACCATCAGCAGAGGTCACCACCTTAACACCAAACATCAAGCAAAAGATGTGCAGTGTTCTCAAGGACAAGTACAAATCAACTGCCTTACAAGAACTTTTGGCAAAGGCCTGTTTGCTGGACCTTAGATACAGGGGGAATTACATCGGTGACACGGGCGAGACGAAACATGCACTGGTTGAAGAGATGCTAGGTGTGGATGACGGAGGGGGCGGTGCTAGTACATCCGTGGTAGGAGAGGAAGAGTCCTCTGCGCAAGCCGTGATGCCACCTGCAGCAAAAATGAAGACTCTTGGAGACCTACATGTGTATTTGTGCAATGAGCACACCATCAGAGAGAGTTTTTAGTGCTGCCGGAAACATTGTTACCCCACTTAGATCCTCTCTGAAACCACATAAGGTGAACATGTTCAGGCACATTTTGAGGCAGACCAGTTCATCAGAACCAAACAGGGCAGGACTAGGCTGAGAGCAGATGCTGTTCCCATCATTTTTGTGCATTGCCCCGCACTCAGAAAGAGAAAGCCCCCTGCACTACGATGCACCACTGGACCTGTAAAGACAGGGCCCATAGCTGCTGATCACAGCTATAGTGTTGACACAGGTATAATAAGTATGAACTCCTTATAATTATATTATTTCTTTAAGTGATAGAATATTTAAAACACTAAATAATAACACTAAATAGTATATGTCTTTTACATCCAGCAGTTTCAAAAACTGAGGAAATACGTTAATAAAATAAAATAAAAATAAATAAAACGAAATAAAAAGGAAAATAAAATAAATAAAAGGATAAATAAATAAAAGGAAATAAAACGTTAGCTGGTACTCCAAAATGGATATCCTCATTTCACCTCCTCGACCCAACACATTCAACAATCACACTCAAATGTTATATTTAACCAGTGTTGGGAACGTTACTTTAAAAAAGTAATTAGTTATAGTTACTCACTACTTGTTCAAAAAAGTAACCGAGTTAGTAACTGAATTACTCTATAATAAAAGTAACTCGTTACCAGGCAAAGTAACTTTTTGCGTTACAGTTTTAAAAAAGTTATACGCTGATGAATAAGGATTTTTTTTTTTTTGAAAAAGCAGTTTTCACAGTCAGTTGAAATGAGTAGATCAGAAAGGTGTTTAACTTTTGATATTTATTGCACATCCACAGACCAGTGCAGGATAAAATCCTTTAAAATCCCAAATCTTTGTAAAAAAAAAAAAAAAAGCAAAAGTAAACAGTTACACTATATAAAGTGCATTTACATCTATCAAATTTAATTAAATTCTCTCAACCTGAGACAACTGGTTTGTTCACAACAGAAGTAAACTTAGAATAAAACCTCTATTCTTAATTAAATAAATCAAATAACCAGTCTGGTAGACATTCAGGAACGTCAAGTATTTTCTTAAATAATGTTTATATCGCCACCTTGAAAATGCTAATTTTTCTTCGGCTTGCCTCTGACTCGCCATTTCAGCGCCATTTCTCTCCGTGTCACTAGCGTGCTTCGGCGCGCGTGTAAAAACACTGGCTCTGATTCGCTTACTGACTTGTTAAGTTAAACAGGTGTTACACCGAGAACTGTGACCTATCGAGATCTGTTTCTCCTCACTAGCCTGGACAGCGGTCCGCTCGGATTACTGTTAGTATATCAATAGGCCTATATAGTAACGCATCGCTTTTAATGACCAGTAACGTCAACGGCGTTGTAACGACAGGAAAAGTAATTAATTATATTATCCCGTTACTGACAAAATGACGCCGTTTCTTATTTTTAACGGCGTTATTCGCAACACTGTATTTAACCAATACTTAGATACCCCGCAAAAACATCGCGTTTAGGTGAAATGGCATTCAGAGAGGAATTTACAATTAATAGGCTGTCAGTCGTTAATGTGAAATCTCGCTAACCGTATTCGCGTTGTCTTAGCATAGATTTAGTTCCCTAAATCTGCTTATTAAGAGGTGGATAATTCATTTTAATGCACATATTAATTTGATTCTGATGTCCTTATAATATACAATTTGATTTTTTAAGCGTACTAACCTGTAAAAGTGTATCACAGATGGTCCACTGCTCCAGTTTGACTGCGCTGCTCGTATTTGCTGCTAACTTCCGGGAACTATTGACAGGCTCCACAATCCGCCATTGCTGTAAAAAAACTGCTCCATTGGAGTGAACGGAGTTGACGCGATTCTCTCTCTATATGGCTCTGGGTAGAGGACGAGGAAGAGGAAGAACACGAACAACCATCACGGATGAGATACGGGCCACTTTGGTTGACCATGTGGTCAACCATGGGTTGAGTTTTCGGGAGGCTGGGCAAAGAGTCCAGCCAAATTTGAGCGGCTACACTGTAGCAGGCATTAGGACCTTTCGACTTGAAAATAGGTAAGTACACCTATCCTGTATACCACACTACTGAACCCACAGACCTGAACTGTGTATACCACTGTACTACTGCTGTCTAGTTTACTGTAAAATACAGCAACAATTCATTTCATGCTGAAAAATCATTCACATCATGTTTTTGCAGAACTGCTAGACTACCCCATGCTGGGGGAAGAAGAAGGCTATTCACCCCTGAACAGGAAGGGGTGAACATTGTCATATCAACAACAGTATACCTTTACAACAACTACAACAGCACATCATTACTGACATCACTTTCAGCAACGTTCATTCAGTGAGCCTATCTGCACTGGGCCGACTCCTGAGAAGACATCAAGTCTTAAGTATGATATATGCCCATTTCATTCGGTCATATACAGTACTGTAATACTGTAATGTTTGGTTTCAGAGAGTAATGGAGCTAGATGTTGCAGCAGTGGAACACAAGTTCCTATATATTGATGAAGCTTCAATCTTGCCATAACAAGACGGAGAGGAAGAAACGTCATAGGACGCCCTGTCATAGTCAGTGTCCCTGGGCAGCATGGTGGGAACATCACAATGTGTGCAGCCATTTGCCACAATGGTGTTGTCCATCATAATGCTACTTTTGGTCCTTACAACACTGCTCATATCATCACTTTCCTCAACACACTACACAACATACTCATTCCACATCACCAGGGAGATGGACAAGAACAGACCAGGGACGTTGCCATCTGGGACAACATAAGTTTCCACCGTGCTACACAAGTACGACATTGGTTCACCGAACATCCACAGTTTGATGTGCTTCACCTCCCATCATACTCACCTTTCCTCAACCCTATTGAGGAGTTTTTTTCGGCATGGAGGTGGAAAGTTTATGACCGCCAACCCCACCATCGCATACCACTTCTGCAGACGATGGAGGAAGCTTGTGGGGACATTGATGAGGGTGCATGTCAGGGCTGGATATGTCACTCAAGAAGATACTTCCCTCGTTGTCTTGCCAAAGAAGACATCAAATCAAATCAAATCAAATATATTTATATAGCGCTTTTCACAACACATGTTGTCACAAAGCGCTTTACAGGATTTAAAAGGTTAACAATACTATGGGTCCAAATCACTAATGAGCAAGCCAAAGGCGACAGTGGCAAGGAAAAACTCCCTAGATGGTGGGGAATAGGAAGAAACCTTGGGAGGACCAAGACTCAAAAGGGAACCCATCCTCCATTGGGCGGCCCGTTAACACACAAATTATACAAAAACAAATTATACAGACTAATACACAAGTTACAATTAAATCACACAATCAGGCTAAGTATAAGGTAACTAGAATGAAAGTTCTGGGTGTTGATATTGTCAATGTAAATGTCTTATGATGAACGCCAGGTTTTCATTCCGTGTCGGAGCGATGATACTAGAATTGTAGGCTCCGACTGCAGTGTTACTCCCCAAGTGAACCTCGGAGAAGAAAGATATGTGATGTGGTAAATATGTAACAGATTATTCAAAGGCCAAACTAAACAGATAAATCTTTAGTTGAGTTTTAAACATTGAGACTGTGTCTGAGTCCCGACACTATTTTAATAGACGGGTCATCGCCTGTGATGTTGATTAAATCTTGTGGCCAGACCCAAATACAAGACGAGATGCACCCTAAATTTGTCCTCTATTGTACAGTATTTTTGTCATTTTTGTTTCCATGTGTACTGCTCAAGCAAAATGTAAATAAACCATCCCCTTGTAATAATTTTACTTCATGGTGTTTATAAATGTGCATAAAAACCTCTATATGTGAACTATGGTGTACTTTTGGAACAGACTATACACTGAACATTACAAAAAAAAAAAAAAAACACATGGTAGTAGTGTTTTCTATTTATCACATAAGTGTGTAGTCACATATACAGTTTTTCCCAAATGTTTAAATGCACAATAGAAATATTGGCTCAGTTTCTCAAAACTCTACACACAAACTCAAAATTATTAACTGCTTTGTTGAAACTCCACAAATCTAGCAAAACTGATTCCTTCAACCAAAACACACACAGCTATTTTATATGCTTCTCTTGGAGAGCATCAAATAAACACTGACAAGATTAACTCTAAGCACTATCAGAAGTATTTGTACGTTTGAGTTCATGAGGCCACTGTACTTCAAGTGCAAACAAGTCCATGAAAAACATTGGCTCTCGGTTCTTCATATTTATTTGGAGCAGTGTAGGACCCTCATAGCATTTACATGTATATGAGACACAAATGTAAGCCATTTCTACTGTATCTAGTATGCTGCAAAACTGTCATTTTCACCTATGCAAGTACAATGAGAAACATGACAAGGAAAATCAGTTCCCATACAAAGAGGTAACAAATGTATTTATTGCAAAATGCAAAGAAACATATCACTGTTCATCAAACCTCTGATCTCGGTCAGGCCAGAGGACCTCATCTACATCAGCTGCAATATTCTCCCTCGCCAAACAGTGGGGAAAAAAACGCCTTGCATGGCAAATCCATCCTTGGCAGTCATCTGCGTGGATGTCATCACATGCCTCCTCCATTGCCTGAAGTAGCGCAATACGGTCAAGGGGTCTGCGTTCGTACACTTTCCACCTCCATGCAGAGAAGAACTCCTCTATTGGATTAAGAAATGGGGAATATGGTGGAAGGTGCAGAACAACAAATTGTGGATTGTTAGTGAACCAGTCATTGACCAGAGCTGCCCGGTGGAAACTTGTATTATCCCAGATGAGAACATAGGAGGGCTGCTCTGGTTCTTCCTGTTGGAGGTTGAGGAGGTTTTTGAGTTCATCGAGAAATGATAGCAAACGAGGAGTATTATAAGGCCCAAGTTGTGCGTGGTAATGTATGACCCCACGGTGACCAATGGCAGCACACATGGTGATGTTTCCACCACGCTTGCTCAGGGACATTGACAATGGCACGGTTGCCAGTGATGTTCCTCCCCCGCCGCCTGATCTTATGCAGGTTGAACTCTGCCTCATCAATGTAGATTCATAGGGAACAGCACTGGCATCTAGTTCAAGCACTCTCTGGAAAAAAGGAAAATGACCATTAGACCATGGGTCCCCAACCGCCGGGTCGCAAAAATTTCAGACACGTAACTGGTCCGTGGCGCAAAAAAGGTTGGGGACCTCTGCATTAGACAAAAGGCCAATCTAGTGACACTGAGGTAAACAGTGACCTTTCCAAAAAGGGTACTGTGAGGGTGCTGTACTCACATGCATGTAATGGTATCGTCGCTCCTTCACATGGTCAGAGTTGCGCTCAAATGGAACACGATATACTTGTTTCATACTCAGCTGGTGACGTTTTAGAACACGTTCAATTGTGGACAGGCTGACCTGGTCAATGTTTGAGAAATGAACATTCCAGGACTCTGTCCCTGATTTCCCTCTGTCACGTATGGCTACGCCCCCTCTCCCCGCTGTCACTCCAACGTCTCTGTTCCTCGTGGTTTTGTTATTCCTTGCCCATTAGTCCCGCCCCGTCATCATTATATGCACCTCTCCCTAGTTTAGTTCCGTGTTCATATAGTCCCTGTATTTCCCCTGTCGGGTTGTCGGTTGTTTTGTCTATTCAATTGTTCATGCTGTTTGTCTATGCCTTGTGCTATACGTTTTGTCTCTGTGTCCTGCCCGTTACCCTGTCTCGTGAGTACTCCCCGTTTGCTGCCCAGTTGCCCTGTTGTCTGTTTGTTTCAGCTACTCTACGTTTTACCCGTGTTTTGTTTTCTAAGTCTCTAGTCATGTCGCTCAGTGTTTCGTGTTCGGACTCCCTTTCGGCTTTGACCAGTGCATTCCTGTTTGACCCTGATTTTGGTATTCCCTTCATTAAATCTCGCTCATCTCAGCATTTGTGTCTGTCTCCTCGGTCCGTGGCGCGAGCCACGTACCCTCAAGGTAATGGCATTGTTTTCCAAAACCAAGTTTACTATGGTGGTCTCAGGCATATGCCGCCTCTTGCTGGCCGTCTTTCTATTCTGATAAAAGTATATACACACACATTATAGATACATTTCACTATATTGCTACGTACTTTAAATGTAAAGATAAGCACTGAACTACAGTGCACATTTCTGTGAACACTACAGTAAAACCATAAAGTGGTTACTTACCTATTCTCTTCTCTAAAAGCCCGAATAACTGAGGCTACTGTAAAGCGGCTCAAATTTGGCTGGACTCAATGCCCAGCTTCAGTCATGGTTAGGACATGATTCAATACATGGTCCACTAAGGTTGCCCGTATTTCATTTGAAAGACTGCCTTGTCTTTGCCTTCCTCTTCCTCTTGCTAGGCCTCCTCTTACTCTTCCTCTGTGTTCCTGTTGCTCCATCATCTCACCTAACACATGTATCAGTCACCTAACACATGTATCAGTCACCTAACACCTGTATCAGTCACTTGAGGCCTCTTTTATACTCTGACAAATGATTGAAACATTCTGCTAATTAAGTTTGCACAGGTGCAACTTCAATCAATCAATCAAATTTTATTTATACAGTGCTTTTTACAACAGTTGTTGTCACAAAGCAGCTTTACAAGTGCCGATTCCTAGCCCCCAGTCAGCAAGCCAAGGGTGACAGTAGCAAGGAAAAACTCCCTAAAAACTTGTGTGAGACTATTTGGTAATTAGGGTTTTGTATTTGAAAGTCAGTGATTCTTAGGTGACCATGGTGTACTAAATGATGCTATTTGTGTTTAGTGATTTGCAAAGCTGTGATTTAGATTGATATTTGAGTGAAAACATATACAATTGTGCTTAGAGTTTAGCAGTTTGGGGCCACAATGTTGACACATGATCTTCATGTTTTTGGATTTGTGTGCATAGTTCCACATTTTGTGTGTATACATTGTGGAAAAACTGTAAGAAAGGCTAATCATCTGATATTTATGTGTAGCGTTTAGATGCAAAAATATGGTTGTGGTAAGAGTTTTGGTTGAAGTGTGTGCTTTTTCCGAAAGTGTGAGATGTTTTTCCTGTTGTGTGTGTAGCATTGGCTTCTGTGTGTTAAGTTTAAACTAAAGAGCCACAGTTTCAGAAATTGTGTCTTAGCAACTGCAAAAAACTGTAATATCCTGTTCAAAAGCGCATTTTTTAAACCAAAAACCAACTCTGCATTTCACAACGCCAACAAAGTTTTCTCTTTATACACCAACTTTGTTAAAACACAGCAAACCTGGTTCAGTATCCAATCATTCTTTCAAACACTAGCACAGAAACTCTATTCAAGAGAAACATAGTCAATCATTGCACAATGTGTTCACTGTTTAGAGTTTTGAAAATGTGACTACAGATTGGACAATAGGTTAGCAGTCATAAAAAACTGTAATAAAGAAACACAAATGCACAAACTACAGAATAGTAATCATAACGAGTACAAAGATGAGTACAAAATCAGAAGAGCATTACTTGTTCATTACAGAGACTAAAGGTCTCAAACTGGACCAGAGCTGTTAGAACCGCACCTGTCCCACACAAACACACTGTAGTGGATCAATACTAAAGCCAGAGTGGATTCTTCAAGCCTCCTCCAGGAGTTAATGTGACCCTACTAGGAAGCCTTTGAATGTTTGAACCCACAAGGCCACAGCGTCCAGTGAGAAAGTGAAGGCTGTTTGTGACAGTTCGTGGTTTTACTTTGTTTTTTTTTTTCTTTGTGGTTTTTTGTTCTTTCAAATTTCTGAAAAAGTGGAAGTGTGGTTTAAGCTTGCACCAACCAGCTGAGAATTGTCACCCTAGAAGTTAAGTTGTGAGGAGCTTCAGAAGCTGTGATTACACCCAGCTGCCCCTGGTGGTAGCAGAACAGAGGAGGGGGCCGTTGAGGAGGGGAATGTTACAGAGAACCGCTGTCCTGTCATCCTGTTGAGGAGGGGACCGTTATAGAGATCTGCCCTCCTGTTCCTGTTTATTGTGTGTGTGTATTATGTGTATTGTGTGTTTATTTTGTGTTTCAGTTTCCGCACTTAGTGATGGTTGTCTTGGAAAGTGTGGCATTGCACTGGCACAGTAAGAGTATTACATTTCTGCTTTTCCATGTAGTTTCATATGTGTTGCCTGCTTCTCTGTTGTTGCCAGCACACTGGACTTTTTCCACCATATTCTCCACCAATTGCTTGAAATCAGTGACATATTTTTTCTGTTTATTTTATAATTCTGTTCAGCAGTTGTTTGTGACACACTGCATGTGTAGCCCGGGCAGCTTCTCCCCAGTCCTGAGCAGCCGAACGCCAGAGTCTCTGATCTCCTCACACGACCTCCTGTGCTGTGGCCAGCTGTGTGTTCTGAGGTTAGTAGGAATCTTGAGTATTTGTGTGTGTTTGTTCCAATAGTGTATGGAGTCTTTCTACTGAACTGTCATATGTGGACAAAATCCACCCAGAAACGGCAAACATGTCCAGGGTGTGAAGAAGGCAGCTTCAGCTCCTGCCAGGGCCATCCTGCGTCCCGCGGCACCGTGTAGACGTGCCTCCCAATCACTCCCATCTGGCAGTGGGCGCCGTACAGCCGTACAGGGACGCTGCTGGAAAACGCACATTCCTGAGGCCCTTCCCCGGAGTCCTGCAGTCCTGTGGAAGGTTCCTGCTACACTGGAGCGTGTTGACATGGCTGATCATTTAAACGCAGACGTGGAGGTGAAGAGGACTGCAACGCCTCCACCAGCCCTCCCTCCACCCGAGCAGGACACCCCTGCTCCAGACTCGGGTCTCTCCTGCAGTCTCTCAACTAATTCTCCTGTTTTCCATACAGGAAACCGTAAAGGAACTATTTCCATAGAGCAGGGGTCGGCAACCCGCGGCTCTAGAGCCGCATGCGGCTCTTTGGCGCTGCCCTAGCGGCTCCCTGGAGCTTTTTCAAAAATGTTTGAAAATGTAAAAAGATGGGGGAGAGAAATATATTTTTTGTTTTAATATAGTTTTTGTAGGAGACAAACATGACACCAACATTCCTAACGTTTTCCAATGCTGTAAGAATGTGTAGAATAAATGAAACTAAATCAACATTTATGTCAACGAAGATTTGCGTCGTAGCCTGCGACACACGTTTCTATTAGCAGGGCGAGATGAGGCAGGTGGCTGTTGGAAACGCACCGGCGGCGAGCTTGAAGACGTCACTCGCCAGAAAGCTCAACTTGGCCAAAGCCACAAATGGAGCGAAATTGAAAGCCTCCCAAAATCCGAGAAACTTGTCTATGACACATGAATGCTCTTCCTGACAATTATTGACGCAATAATACACGAGAGGGAGTGCTATAACGGGTAATATCGGCACTGCTGTGCTGCGGTCGTAGGCACGAGGTGCCGTAGATCAGCACAGCAGTGCCGATATTACCCGTTATAGCACGAACCTCGAGTGTATTGTTGCGATTATACCACAGTTCCATTATCGCTGTTTATTGAAAGATTTTGAGTAAAAGAGGACGAGAAAATACGACCTGTTTGGTTAAAAACACTCCGCCAGTTAAAATAGTTCCATTCAATGGCTCGCTGCTAAACTTACACAACACTGGAACAGCCTTACCCAATAAATATTATAGAGGTAAATATACACAAAAACAACTGTTGATAAAGTTGTATTTATTAAAAATAAAGTACAATTATTGACCATCCACAGCTGATTCGTTCAGGTATCTGTTCAGTCCAGCTCTAAACCAACGAAGCTGCTGATGCCATATAACTCTCCCTTCACGTTTCTGACGGATCCATAAAAACGTCGTAAAAGCTGATTCATTTCCTTTTTGTTGTTAATACTAAAATCGACTGCAGTGTTGTTCCTCTTTAACCAGGATGTAAATACGTTAAGAGCCCAGGACGTTTGTTTAACGGTATTAATTTCGTTTTTCTGCATTTCCAGCTCATCCAAATCATTATTTGTAAGCATGACAAACCTTGGAGGCTCATTGGAGGAATCAGGCTGGTCATTTATAACGTCATCCTCCAGTTTCAGATCGAAACAAATGGTTTCGAAGCCAGTAGATTTAATTAAATCCGTGTAATTCATTTTGATACTTTTGATACTTGTTTGTAGTTGCGCTGTTTGGCTTGTAAACGCCGCTTCGTTGCTAGGTTACCTGTATGTGGCGGAGTAATACATGGAGAGCTTCGGTTACAGTGCTATAACATGTAATATTGGCACTCCTAGATCGCCTCTCAGCCAATCACATTGTAGGGTCGGAACTAACTGTGGTATAATGGAACACGAAGACATGCATTTGGGGTATTATCCATCTTTGGATCAACATACCTGTGCGAACAGATATTTTCAAACATGAACTACATCAAATCAAAATATCGCACCCGCCTCACAGATGAGAGTTTGCAATCCTGCGTCAAGATTAAAGTTACATCTTACATGCCCGATGTTGAGAAGCTGACCAGTGATGTCCGAAAACAGAAGTCACATTAAACGGGTTGTTTAGTGCCCAAATAAGGGGCATGTTATGCACGTTCCATTTTGTTGTTTTGTCGAATCGTAAAAATAAAAATAACATCAAAAATCAAATTTATTTATCAGGGTTGCCAACTCTCACGCATTGAGCGTAAGACACACGCATTTGACTGTCTTCACACGCCACACATCCGATTTCTCACGCCGAAGAAAATCTAGTTTATTTACCTCTGATCTACATATATGATTCAATGAGTTACTAGTTCGCTCTGGCGCCAACCACTGGCGATCGATCGATCGCGATATAATACTTAATTTATGTCCATTATACACCCCGCCCGGTAACAATTTACGTTCGCCACCTCCTCCAGGTTCAAATCTCACTCCAAGTGATCTTGAAAAGTTGGCAACCCTGATTTATTGAATTTCCTTAATTTCATCAAATCAATGAAACATAATTCATTTATTGTAATGAAGTTAAACTTGAGGCGGCATCCTACAACAGAGCAGTCACGTGGTGCGTCGTTCTCTACAGAACACACTGCAGGGAGAATAAACATCATGAATGCTCATTACGTATTTGTAGCTAACTTAGTCATTTTGATGGTAGGCTAATATAGATCCATACAGCATGTGTTGCCTTCATTATAAGGCTTATATAAGCAGCCCCGTCGACAGGGGGGGACAACCGGGTCTGTTGTCCCGGGCCCCAGGGCCAGGGGGGCCCATCAAAGAGCCCAGCAATTTATTTTTATTTAAAGTCTATAATTTTTAAATAATCTTGAAATCTTTCATTAATATAAAATTCTGTACTCAAAATAAACTCAATGGCTAAAATATATGTTTTTTAACCTATCTGCATATTTTCCATTAAGTGCATACACCCCCGCATCCCACTGGAAAATGGTTTGATCCAGCACCGACCGTAACTGGCTGGTACCCGCACAACAGCGGGAAATACAGTGGTGGATAGTTAAAGTAAATACAGAAATCTGGAGCGCAGAAAAGAAAGGAAAACATTTACCTGACGAATTTTAATGTTGCATTGTGTTCCAGGTTTGAAAAGTGCTGGAATTTAGGCTAAAGTACTTGAAAATGCTTGAAAGTAACTACTTTGTTTCACAACAAATAGCTGTCTGACTGAACATTTCTCGTGAAGACGTTAAGATTGGGCGTTTTGAAAATAAACAACCATTAAATAATGTGATAAAAAGCGAATTATTTCGAGTAAATGTATAAATATTTAACTCAATTAAGTTTAACGTGTTGGAAAATATTGAAATTGACCTTTAAAGTGAAGTACAAGTGCTTTAATTCCACATTATAAAGGTGTATGAACCCTGCAAACATGACTTTGTTCATTGCGCTGAAGCGCGTCGCGCGCGAAGTTACAAAAGTCAAGAGGTGCACGACCTCGCATGGACAGCGCGCGAGACCCTCGCACACGGTCGGTGCCACTGCGATTGCGTCATTTTCGCGCGAACCCTCGCACCGCTCGCGACGCGTCAAGTATATAACCAGTCAGCTGTCAGAAACAGCTTTGATGTGTGGCTATATTGTCAAATGACGAAATTCAAATGACGTGCGCCTGGGGGGTGGGGGGCACATTAGACATTCTTGTCCCGGGCCCTAGCAAGACTGTCAACGGGCCTGTATATAAGGCTTTTAATTTTTTGCGGCTCCAGACATATTTGTTTTTTGTTTTTTTGGTCCAATATGGCTCCTTCAACATTTTGGGTTGCCGACCCCTGCCATAGAGACTCTAACGTAGCTTAGTAACACATTGAGGTGCAACTCTGACAAACGTAGCAAAGAGCAGAAACCCTACAAACACTGTAACGTGACCTTGTGATGTGACAATATTGTTGCTTTATTAGCATCTATAACAGTCCTGTATCTGAGCCATTTACACTTTACTCTGGTCTATAACAGTCCTGTGTCTGAGCCATTTACACTTTACTCTGGTCTATAACAGTCCTGTGTCTGATTCACTCATGCTTTGTTCACTGCCAGCATGGGTGATTTTAGACCTGGAACAAGTCTAATGGTTTTCCCAGTTCAGTCTCCTGCAGAAGACATAGGAATGTCTCCCAGAGACCTGCAGCAGCGCTGCTCCCTCATTTAGTGTTGTTACAAAAAAGTACTGCAAAGAAGTACTGTATAAAAATAGTGTATAAAAGGTACTGTATAAGAGTACTGTATAAAAAGTACTGTATAAGTGTACCATATAAAAAGTACTGTATAAGAGTACTGTATAAAAAGTACTGTATAAGAGTACCGTATAAGAGTACTGTAGTGTACCATCTAAAAAGTACTGTATAAGAGTACTATATAAGAATACGGTATAAAAAGTATTTTAGTATTGTATCAAAGTACTTACAATCATTCTTTACTCCTCAAGCAGATTTAATTAAAGTTGAACATAAAAGATTTTACATCAGCATATTAGAAACAGACTATCTATATAAGAATCCCTATACTTTCATATAACAATAGAGTATCGGAAAAGTTGACTCCAGACAAAATGAAAAACATGGGTTGAGAACCAGGAGATGATCAAAACAATAAAAGCAATGGAACATCTACACTGTTTCGGTATCCACAGCTTCTGTCTTCAAGACTGGTTACCAAACCACCGGATTACAGAGAGCAGAAACCACAGACTCAGGGGATGTGGAGAGCTCACATGAGCTCTATTGAGGGAGACAGGGGACACTCCACGTTAACTCCGCTGAGGGAGACAGGGGACACTCAGCGTAAGCTCAGAAAACCAACACAACAAAGTTCAGGTCTGAGGACGGATGCATTAAATGTAAAGCGGGTGATCACAGGGCTACCCCAGCCAAACTGAATCATCACACATACAGCAACATGTGCACACAAGTTAAATATGTACACATACATACACACACACAGGAACATGTGGACACAGATGCAGACATACACATTTACATACACACACACACACACACACAGCAACATGTCCACAAACATGCATACAAATGCAAACACACATACACATGCGCACACACATCTGCATGCACACATTACATATGGGCAGACATGTGCACACATACACTCATATGCGCGCGCACACGCACACACACACACACACACACACACACACACACACACACACAGTGAAGGATGCCACATATGGAAAAGTGCAAGAAGCCACACACTGATCGACATTCCACTTGGAAAAGCAGAAAAACGGATATGTTACGACTTGGCACTCATGCAGGAAACACAAAAATATTCCGGAAAGTTCCAGGAGGCGAGACAGCGAGCCGGGATGAAAACGTGAAGGGTGACACGGTCTTGGGAATGTGCTCGGAGTTCCATACTGTGCAGGCGTCTGTTGTTCATTCACTCAGGCATGAAGGAGCCGCACAGAGGCTGTTCTTCCTTAACGCCCCCGCCCCTCTGGTGCTAACGGGCTGACCCCTGACCTCCACTCGTCCTCTTCAAGGTCAGTGCTTTGGTTTCACCTTTATGGCCAGTGTGATGGGATTTCACTCCACCTCAAACATGTCCTGAGGTTCTCTGCTTGCATGCCTGGATGTCTCAACCCATGGCCTGGCATTTACCTCACAGTCTCCTGCAGAGATGCAATTTGAGTGAAAAAAGAGTGTTGGATACTCTCCCTAAGGGATTTAAGTACCTTAGTAATAGGGCAGGTAGGTAATGGTGGTAAGGGAACTGGTCTTGTGACCGGAGGGTCGTGGGTTCGATTCCCAGACCTGAGGCCATGACTGAGGTGCTCCTGAGCAAGGCCCTTAACCCTCAATTGCTCACTTGTATAAAAATGAGATAAAAAAGTCGCTCTGGATAAGGGCGTCTGCCAAATGCCATAAATGTAAATGTAAGTAATACTCTCCATCATGGACTTATGTACCTTAGTAATACTCTCCATCATGGACTTAGGTACTTTAGTACTTCAGTAATACTCTCCATAATGGATTTAAGTATCCTAGTAATACTCTTCTCATGGACTTAATTACCTTAGTAATACCTAATTACTTATTAGGTACATGGACTTATGTACCTTAGTAATACTTTCCATCATGGACTTAAGTACCTTAGTAATACTCTCCATCATAGAAGCTCACTTGATCATCTTTGATGTTTTCTTCTAAGTAGGCAGATATCTCATCTGTGGGGGGAAAACCATAAAACCTGATGCCTAAAATAATTGTAATAGAAACATGAAGTGTCCTATCCTAGAAACATAGACATGAGTTCACAGAAAAGTGAGACGTCACATTGTGGAAAAGTGAGACTTCATGGAAAAGTGAGTTGTCATGTCATAGAGAAGACAGACGTCAAGTAGTGGAAAAGTGAGACAACGTGTTACCTGGTGGCAGAATGCCCAGCACCGCAGTGGCAGACACCTCCCCCAGTTCATTCCTGGCAACACACCTATAGGTGCCTGAGTCTGCCCGAGTGGTCTCCTCAATCTGGAGCCAGCTGGACAGCTCGAACTTCTGAGGACCGCCTCTGGACTACAGGATGACGGATGAATGGATGGATGGATGGATGGATGGATGGATGGATGAATGGATGGATGGATGGATGGATGAACAGACAGGAGATAAAATACTCGCCTTATGCATCATCAATCATTAACAAAACTACAGAGTGGCATATTTTCCAGTACCTGTACAGATATGTGAGGATCATCACCAGGCAGCACCGGCTCCACTCCGTCCTTCCTCCACTCCACCAGTGCCATGGGGAAAGCAAACACCTCACACAGAAACATGGCACTGCTGCCCGTGACATTGACCAAGTCACGCGGCGGGACCTTGATTACTGGAACTTAACAAGGAAGACAGAGAGAGAGAAAGAGAGAGAGAGAGAGACAGACAGACAGACAGACAGACAGAAAGAGAGAGAGCAAGCGAGAGAGAGAGAGAGAGAGAGAGAGAGAGAGGTGTTGTTCAGAAGCTGTTTCCTCCCTGTAATGCACTGAAGCCTGTAAACCTTGCAGCTGTTGTAATGTTGTAATTCTGTTTTTGAAAGCCAGCGGGAAAATTATAGGCTCCAGAAACTGCAGTCGTTCCAGACAGAGACAGTTAAGGAGAGTTCAAGAGTTGAAGAGTTAAAATTACAAATTTAAAGGCTTCTAAAAGATGACACATGGGGTAGAAAAAGCAGCAAACACAAAAACAGTAAAGTTTTACACTGTAAACTCATATATAAAGCTTTACACTGTAAACTTATACATAAAGTTGTCTACTGTAACCTCATGAGGCTTAGGACGAAAACAAAGGAAAGTTTTACACTGCTATTGCACCACGGAGTTAACAGACCCACAAGACCAGTAATGA
>NC_135214.1:24959764-24972264 GCF_052324685.1 Brachyhypopomus gauderio | reverse complement strand
GCTGTTCGGATAGCCAGTGGAAGTTTATTCCACCATCTAGGAGCTAGGACAGAGAAGCATCTTGTCGCGTGTCTTCCATGAATCTTGAGGGATGGCGGGTCAATCCGAGCTGTACTTGAAGCGTGAAGGGCTTGAGGTGCGGATCGACTCTTGACCATTGCCATAAGGTATGAAGGAGCATTCATTTAGGACATTCATTTAACCAAGTTTCTGTTAAAAACATAAAATCAAGCCTGTGGGTTATAATAAAATCATTAATTAAGTGTGGTTTAAAAACTGTCGTGCTCTGCATAACTGCATATCTTACATAGTGCAGGTTTGTCACATTTGCAGTGTTCCAAGACGTTTCTCCCTGTTTTTCCTGTTTCTGATAAGTAGTGGAATGTGACAGATAACAGGCATACTGGGTCCAAGCTTCTTTTGAAAACAAGTAGGCCTACCACTGACTTCCTTACTGTAACAGCAGGGACCCGGAG
Source organism: Brachyhypopomus gauderio (assembly GCF_052324685.1). NCBI lineage: Eukaryota > Metazoa > Chordata > Actinopteri > Gymnotiformes > Hypopomidae > Brachyhypopomus > Brachyhypopomus gauderio. Next base: position 24,971,788 of record NC_135214.1, on the reverse strand, counting down.
AATATCAGTATGGCAAACTATCTGAGCCAGGGGTGAGCTCTTCCACTACAGCAGTTGATGGTGGGTGGGGGTCCTTTTGGCGATGGGACAGAGAGCATAGCTGCCTTTCTGGTGGTGGTTGGGGTACCACAGGTGGTGTGGGAGCTATGCACACACACACTGACCGGCCACTTTATTAGGTACACCAGGTTGGACCCCCTTTTGCCTTCAGAACTGCCTTAATCTTTCGTTGCATAGATTCAACAAGGTACTGGAGAAATTCCTCAGAGAGCCCAAATGATTGTCCATATTGACATGATAGCATTACGCAGTTGCTGGAGATTTGTTGGCTGCACATCCATGATGCAAATCTCCCGTTCCACCACATCCCTATTGGATTGAGATCTGGTGACTGTGAAGGCTATTTGAGTACAGTGAACTCATTGTCATGTTTAAGAAACCTGAAGATTATTCACGCTTTATGGCATGGCGCGTTATCCTGCTGGAAGTAGCCATCAGAAGATGGGTACACTGTTTTCATAAAGGGATGGACATGGTCAGCAACAACACTCAAGTAGGCTGTGGCGTTAACACGATGCTCAGTTGGTACTAATGGGCCCAAAGTGTGCCAGGAACATATCCCCCAAACCATTGCACCACCACCACAAGCCTAAACCGTTGATACAAGGCAGGATGGATCCATGTTTTCATGTTGTTGATGACAAATTCTGACCCTACCATCAGAATGTTGCAGCAGAAATCGAGACTCATCAAACCATGCAACGTTTTTCCTGTGTGAATTGTAGCCTCAGTTTCCTGTTCTTACACAAGACAAACTGTAGCTCTCTTCACCACAACACGAACACAGGTCGATTCTTTGGAACAGGCGTTTATTTTTTGGGCACGTCTTGTCACTGTGATACATGCCTCCAGTCACACCGTGAGAACTACATGCCCAAAGAACACAGTACAAAATGTATCAATAAACCGTACAATACAGTTTGCAAACGAATACGTCATAGCGCTTAGTATTAGCCTAATACAAACGTATAGCATTAGCATGAAATGCCAAATACCTCGTTGGCTGCTTGTCATGAAAAGAGGTTCTTAACTCTGAGAATGATTCTCAAATGATTCTTGCATCTCTTAACAGTCTGTCTTGCTTTTCTGCCATCAAATTAAAGCTTTATAATGTGCTGAGACTGAGCTTTTTGATAGACTGTCGCTAGGCTGCAGTTCATGAGAACAAAAATCATGAATTCTGAGTTCCGGTGAGCGCAGCACCGTACTCTCGCGAGATATAAGAAAATGTACTTTTCTGTATTTTAACCGTAACACATTTTAAACTTGCATTACAGATTATTAAATTTATCACAAAAATTATGAACAAGAACAAGAAGCATTTGCATGACACTTACACAAACAGTCGAGCAAAACACAAACATCATATTTTATATCGTCTGTAAGAAGACTCAAACATTTAATAATAACAAAAATAAAGAAATGTAAACATGGCATGAATGGCACGGACCACTGCTCTCAACCACATAAAAATCCTTGAAATGAACAGCACTATAACCAAACCTTCAGAGCCATGCTTATGCTGAAAAGACAATACAGTGGTACCGCGAGTTACGAACAGCCCCATTTATGAATTTTTCAATTTACGAACATCGGTTCGAACAAAATTTCTGCTCGAGTTATGAATCTTGCTCGAGTTACAAAACGATGAATTCCCAGATGCTGCCGGTAAGTTGGCGCAATCACGTTCTCCTCACGTTAGTGCATGAGATTTATGCAGATTTACATAATTTTGTGTAAAGAAAGTGCAATTGTTTTGTTTACTGTAAAGTGTACAGTAAGTGCTGAATCTACACTTTGTTTCGTGCCAGTCTGTACCCTACCTGTACAGTACATATCCCTTCCTCCCTCCCTCTCACCCCGGACGGGCTCATCTGCCACCAAGGCCCGTATTTTGTACATTTTCCTATTGTATTTTGTACACATTTATTTATTTACATTTATTTATTTTGTTGTGTAATTTCAAGTTTTACGTGTGTTTCTTAATTAGAAATATGTATGTTTTCATAATTTAAGAAATTTTGGGGACTTGTCAGAGGGCTTGAACGGATTAATCCCATTGCCATTATTTTAAATGGTTAAAATTTGTTGAAGTTACAAACTTTTCTACTTATGAACATGGCTCTGGAAGAAATTCAATTCGTAACTCGAGGTACCACTGTACTACCAAGATAGAAAATGCAGGCCTTCTGGAACATTACAGAAGTCAACTGTCAGTCAACTGTCCTGAGAGCAGTGTACTCTCCTGAGCATGTTTACTTCTCTAGCCTAAAACCCTTTACACAAGTTCTGTTCTAGTGATAGTACCTTGTGCAAAGCAGTAAGTAGTCAACACAGTACACAGACGTGTTATGACCCAAAGCCCCAGCACCGTTGTTCAGGTTTACATATCTGAGAGTCCTACAGTTTGATATACATGTTCACATATACCTTATAAATGCTGATATCTTCTACAGGGTATCATCATAATACCTTCTGCAGTGATCCCAGTGCTAGAGTGTGTTCTCTGATTTCCTCTGACCCCTCCTTGTTCATGAGAGCATTTACAGTACATGAGGGCATTAACTGAGGCTAGCAGATCTTCTGAACTTCTTTCTGCTCTGTAGTTGTCCTCTCAGATTTCAGTGGTTTCAAAGTTGTGAATTTCTCCTGTTCTACTAGTTCTCCAGTAACACAGCTTCTGGAAGAACCCAGCCCAGAACTGAGGGAGGAGGTTGATGTTGGTAGTGCACTGTTGATGCTACTGAGGTTAAAACTCTGAAAAAAGCCTCCAGAATCGTAGTGAGTACTATCAGAGCTGTCATCTCCACCCACTGTGGGAAAGGGTAAACATAAAGTGTCAATCATACAGGTAACTATGTGATAAATAACAAATAATTGTAAAAACAAAGTTATTTTTAAAAGTGTAAATAGCAAAAGAAAACAAAAGATGAAAATGACATTTGGGAGTGTAAGCCATGCAGGCTGTCGTACTTGCTGGTCGGGGGACACGCATGCTGTCTGCTTTCTTTATAGGCAAGTCAGAAAACTGCCAGGCCTTCTCTCGGGCTGGGAACGCAGGAGTGCCAAAACGGACACGTTCATCATCCATTTCCTCATGCTTGTCTGCCATTCCTCCCTTTTCCTCGTCTTCCTCACTATGCTGTCTTTTGGTTTTTCTTAGTGGAAGCTTGGGAACTTCAACAAGAAAACACCCAGCATTGTCTGCTACCATCTCCTCTATCTTGTTCATCAGCTCTGCGACTTGAATGGCTCCACCTGTGTCCTGGTTACTGAGGACATGGTATCTGTTCCTGCACAGGTCGACAAGCCCCTGAAGAGCCTCCCCTTCGCTCTCGATGTGCTGCTCGATGGGCGTCTGCCCCAGCCAGTCTCCACAGGTGAACAGCACCATGGTGTGATTCCAGACCGTCTGTCCCAGAAGCTCAACATGCTCCTGCACCACCATCCTTTCCTTCTTTGTGAACGAGGCATCTACCTGGATCACCAGGAGCAGAGCGTGTGGTCCTGGAGCACACAGACATACACTGCGCTGGATCTCCTGTCTGTCTGACTCGGGGGTTAGTTCCACATAGGAAGACCTCAGCCAGCCTGGGGCCTCCACCACCACAACCCGTCTTTCTCCCACTCTGCCCTGCTGTCTCACACATCTGGAACTTCTCTTGGAAGGGAAGTGTGTTCTGCCGAGGATGGTGTTTCTTGCAGAACTCTTCCCAGAATACCTCCATCCAAGCAGCACCATCCTGAGCTGAGAGATCTGTGGTATAACACCTGTGAAATTTGAATTTGTGAATAGTGCAAAAGTTAAAAAGGGCACAGAGACAATGTAATTGGTATGATGTCACTAAGATAAGACAGGATTTGTGTTAAGAGGCAATACCGTACCCAATAGTGATCTAAGCGACTGTCTCTTCTCCGCCACCTTTGTAATTCTCAACTCTGCACGTGCCGTGTTTGTCTGCTGTTGGTTTTGCACTTCCTGTGATAATGCGCTGTTGACCTCATAGTGCCGACCACCGTTTGCTGATGTAATTTCTTCCATCTTCTGTAAGAGTTTGGCGACCTGGACTCGGTCAGCGCCAGTGCCGTTCTCAAGGAGGTGGTATCTGTTTCCACACTTTCTCACAAGCCACTGTAACGAATCACCTTCACATTCAATATACATCTCTACAGGCGTTTCTCCAAGCCAGTCTCCGTAGGTGAACACTACTATTGTGTGATTCCAGACTCCCTCGCCAAAAAGCCCAAGGTGTTCTTCGATGGCTATTCTGTTCATCATGGTGAAGGAACCATCCACTCGCAATGTTAAAAGTACAACATGTGGTCCAGGAGAGCACACGGTCGCACTACTCAGAAGCTCCTGCTTGTTTAGCTGTGGGGAGTCAATTAACCTGTAGGTGTTCCACCAACCAGGAGCTTCCACCACGGACACCAGCCTCCCTCCCACTTCTCCTTGTCTCCTCACACACTGAGATGTTCTTATCAGGTCAAACTCCATCTTGCCCAGGATTGTGTTCCCTACAGAACTTTTTCCTGAATGACGGTGTCCAACCACCAGAACTCTTAATTCTGCTTGGTCTTGATCTGTTGGAGACATTAGTGACAAGGTCAGTCACTTCAACAGGTCAAACCTCTGGAGCATTAAGCAGCCAGTGTTACAGAAACAACAACAAAACATTAACTTAATTGTAAACTGGATTAATTGGTAACACTTTCAATAAAGATATAAGACTGTACGGCAGGATTTAGCATTTCTAAACAGTCATCTAAATCCCTAAATAATTAAGTGACGACATTAATGATATGTGATATGTTTATTAAAAAGCACTATTAATGTACCATGATTGTAAACAAGACTGTGTATAAACTCTGGACTTTAACTGAAATCTCTGGGATGAAAGCAACATCTCACGTGTGAGACTGTATATGAACTCAACATTAACTGAGATCTCTGGGATGTAAGTATTGTCTCACGTGTGAGACATGCACCTGCTTCTCTCAACTTTCCCACCACTTTTACTTCCGCTGACCACCTCCTGGGCTCTATGTCGTGTGTCCTCATGGGCACCACCACAAAATGGTAGCTGCTGTTTCTCATGACCATCTCCTCCACCTTCTCCAGCAGTTCCTTCACCTGTTTGCTGTCCTTCCTGTTCTTATTGTTAATAACGTGAAGTCTGTTTCCACATTTCTCCACCAGCCACTGGAGAGGTTCTCCCGCAGCCAGAATGTGCTTCTCAATGGGAGTTTCTCCCAGGTGGTCCCCGAAGGTGAACAGCACCATACAGCGTCTCCACACCTCCGCGCTCAGCAGTTCCACACGTTCCTCCAGCGCCCTTCTGTTCTTCTCTGTGAACTGAGTATCCAGGCGAAGCACCAGCAGGACAGCATGAGGACCAGGGGGACACAGAGACACACTGCGCTGGATCTCCTTGGTATGCAGGACCGGACTGTCCTTCACCAGGTAATTTCTCCACCACCCTGGAGCCTCCACCACCGTGAGGGCCCGGCCTGCTGCTACGCCCTGACTCCTTACACACTGAGCGGTACGAGTGCTGGGGTCCTCCCCGCCCAGGACCGTGGCCACGCACCAGCTCTTCCCAGACGCTTTATTGCCCAGCAGTAAAATCCTGAAGTCTGTAAGACAGTGAGCATCAGTTGGCGAGAAAGAACACCCAAGATATCCTGCAATGTCTCATTCCTTCAGTCATAGTGTCTATGAAACTTGCTGGATAAAATATACTCTGGCAGGTGAGGTGGGCAGGTTTGTAATTATTTTGGCATTTTAAATTAAATTTCCAAATGTTTTTTCTCATATTACGCTCTCAGAAAATGTGGAAAATACAAAGGAATGGAAGTGTGACTCTTGCATTGGTATTGTATTAATATTGAATTGGTAAAGTATTGATTGGCAACTCCCTGCTTTCAAAAACTTTAAATGCTGAAAACAAATATGTATGTTTGGACTAATTTTCTTCCATTCTGGCAGATTTCAAAACACATTTTGTTTGAATCCACTGAAGTAATCTGGCAACCCTGACAGAAGGCAGTCAAAGAATGTGTCTAAACAGTCAAAACAAAAGGCAGTCAAAACAACCGCAACAACAAACACTAGGGAAAAAAAATGTAAAAGTGAAAAAACAAAATAAAACAGAACCTGAACGTGTCTGGACTGCAGGGATTGGCCACTCGTGAACGATTTCTAAGGAGATGTTAATTTGTAAATAGCTTTTTTTATCACAGAAAACATACATTACTCAGAACTACGCTGAAGTTGGTTACTTATTCGCAGTTTCAGATTTGTTTGGTTACTTATTTGCAGCTCCTTATTCAGCAGCTAAAGTTGGTTCCTTATTCAAATAGGTTCCTTATTCCTTATTCATCGTGTGTTCACGATGCTTGTTTGCTGCGCACTTTGTTTAAAAGAGATAGATTACACAAACGAGCATAGGAGCATACATTATTTCCCATACTGATTTTGTGAATGTTGAAAAAAATATTAAAATATAATGAAAGCATTTCTTTTGTAAAATGGTTTCTATTTCAAGTCGTTCTAATTGTACGCGATTTGTACAGGATGATTGAATTTGTCAGCATGGCATACTGAGCAGTGGGCATATGGTGAATGAATTTAAAGGGGCAGTTCAGAGGCTTATTGAAGGCCTTATTGATGATGGGCCAGAGAAATTGTTGGGGCAGTCATGGTCCGGTGGTAGGGAACTGGTCTTGTGACCGGAGGGTTGTGGGTTCGATTCCCATGCCTGAGGTGCCCTTGAGCAAGGCAACTGCTCCCTGGGCGCTGGGCTAGGGCTGCCCACCCCTCTGGGCATGTGTGCACCACAGCCCCCTAGTAATCACTAGTGTGTTTGTGTGTGTGTTCTAATTGCACAGATGGGTAAATGTGGAGGACAAATTTCGATTGCGGTGAAAAATCTCAATTGACAAATATGGCACATTTAAATTATTTTTAAAGAAATAACAAATGCATCATGAAGAACAGATCACTCCCTAAGAGAGGAACCTGATTTTAGCCTGATCCAACATCATTTTATACCTCAAATCTAACTGGAACACAGCATATTGAGTAGTTATGCGCACAGGTGAAATGATTCAGAGGGGCAATTTCAGAGTCTTGTTGCATGCCTATAAGGCGTCGGGCCAGACAAGCAACACATGAATCATACATAAAACGTTACTATCTGTAGGAAAAACCTGAATTTAGCCTGGCCGACATCATTTTAAGCCTCAAATCTAACTGGATACACGGCATATTGAGTAAAGCGCACTGGTGAAATGGTTCAGAGGGGCAAATTCAGAGGCTTGCGGCATGCCTATAAGGTGTCGGGCCACGCACAACTCAAATGCTTCATACATAACAGGTTACTCTATGTAGGGGAACCTGATTTTGGCCTGGCCCAACATATGTCTCAAATCTAACTGGAAACATGATGCATGCGGTGGTGTGTACAGATGAAATTGTTCTAAGGTGCCGGACCAGGCAAATAAAGTATGCAACATACATAACAGGTTCCTATGTGTAAGAGAGAAACCTGGTTTGAATGTTTCAGTATGGGAAACAATAACCTCTTAAATGTATGCACCTATGCTGATTTGTTTAATCTTTTTTTTTAAGTGCGCAGCAAACACGCATCGTGAACACACGATGATAAGGATTAAGGAACCTTGATGAATAAGGAATCAACTTCAGGCGCCGAATATGGAGCTGCGAATAAGTAACCAAACGAATCTGAAACTGCGAATAAGTAACCAACTTCAGCGTCGTTTACTCAGAGTACTTTATCTTCAGGATCGAGCCCGCTTCCTGCTCCCAGTGGCATGTGCCGATGGATTAGAATATCTCTGAAAGATATATTCGTATTAGTGACAGGCTCACCTGGGTCGGATCTCACAGCGGGCTGCAGCGGCTCGTCCATGCTGGTCGTCTCATCGAGGCGATCTTCTTCATGTCCATGACAGCAGAATTAAAGACTCGATCAGGTTCTAACATGAGCAGTGCGGTTCTGCCAGTTTCAGTATTTTCAGTCTTTAAAGTTACACATTTAATGAAGAACTGCACCGATCTTCTCAAACATCATCGTCATTCAATGGTTTAGTAAACAAAGTTATTAAGAATGTTTTGGTATGACATGCGCTTTTCTACAGAAATGTACCTAGTAAAACTATTTCACAATTGTAGTTCTAGAAATCAAACCTCCAAAACGGCCCAAAAACCTACAACCTGTTAATTACACACAATAGATATTAATACGTTGATGTCCGCGACATTATTTTACAATAGTTTGTAAAATATATTTAGTGCAAACCATTACTCACAAATCATTTCCATGTTTTGTGCACGAGGCTGAAGTTGGTTCCTTATTCGCCAGTGTCTTATTCGCACTTTCCGTTCCACCTTAAAAAAATAAAGCGGTAGTTTCATTATGTCGCCGCGATATATTGTACGTTTCTATGGCTGTATCTCCTGATTATTACATCGTCTCAGAAATCTGACGAGCAGGTTTGATTGACCACATAAGTGACTGTATAAATCCAGAAGAAGAAGGTTTTTTTCTGTAGAATATTTTTTTTATTGTCCTGTGAACTTGGCATGTCAGGCGATAGAATGTACTGTGCATACAGTGCATTGGTCTTAGTTTGTATGGCAGTATCTCCTGATTCTTACATCGTCTCAGACATCTGACAAGCAGGTTTAGTTGACCACATAAGTGACTGTATAAATCCAGAAGAAGAAGAAGGTTTTTTACTGTAGAATATTTTTTTTATTGTCCTGTGAACTTGGCATGTCAGGCGATAGAATAATGTGCATATAGTACATTGGTCTTAGTTTGTATGGCTGTATCTCCTGATTCTTACATCGTCTCAGAGACCTGACATGCAGGTTTAGTTGACCACATAAGTGACTGCATAAATCCAGAAGAAGAAGGTTTTTTACTGTAGAATATTTTTATAATCGTCCTGTGAAGGTGGCATGTCAGGCGATAGATTGTACTGTGCATACAGTGCATTGGTCTTAGTTTGTATGGCTGTATCTCCTGATTCTTACATCGTCTCAGAGATCTGACAAGCAGGTTTGATTGACCATATAAGTGACTGTATAAATCCAGAAGAAGAAGGTTTTTTACTGTAGGATATTTTTTTATTGACCTGTGAACTTGGCATGTCAGGCGATAGAATGTAATGTGCATATAGTGCAATGGGCTTAGTTTGTATGGCAGTATCTCCTGATTCAGTACTACAAATGTACTATATGCACATTACATTCTATCGCCTGACATGCCAACTTCACGGGACGAATATAAAAATATTCTACAGTAAAAAACCTTCTTCTTCTGGATTTATGCAGTCACTTATGTGGTCAACTAAACCTGCATGTCAGGTCTCTGAGACGATGTAAGAATCAGGAGATACAGCCATACAAACTAAGACCAATGTACTATATGCACATTATTCTATCGCCTGACATGCCAAGTTCACAGGTCAATAAAAAAAATATTCTACAGTAAAAAAACATTCTTCTTCTGGATTTATACAGTCACTTATATGGTCAACTAAACCTGCTTGTCAGATCTTTGAGCCGATGTAAGAATCAGGAGATACAGCCATACAAACTAAGACAAATGTATGCACAGTACATTCTATCGCATGACATGCCAACTTCACAGGTCAGTAAAAAAAATATCCTACAGTAAAAAACCTTCTTCTTCTGGATTTCTACAGTCACTTATATGGTCAATCAAACCTGCTTGTCAAATCTCTGAGACGATGTAAGAATCAGTAGATACAGCCATACAAACTAAGACCAATGCACTATATGCACATTATTCTATCGCCTGACATGCCAAGTTCACAGGTCAATTAAAAAAATATTCTACAGTAGAAAACCTTCTTCTTCTGGATTTATACAGTCACTTATATGGTCAACTAAACCTGCTTGTCAGATCTCTGAGACGATGTAAGAATCAGGAGATACAGCCATACAAACTAAGACCAATGCACTGTATGCATAGTACATTTTCGCCTGACATGCCAACTTCACAGGACGATTATAAAAATATTCTACAGTAAAAACTCTTCTTCTTCTGGATTTATACAGTAACTTATATGGTCAATCAAACCTGCTCGTTAGATTTCTGAGACGATGTAATAATCAGGAGATACAGCCATAGAAACGTACAATACATTCTATCGCGGCGACATAATGAAACTACCGCTTTTTTTTTTTAAGGTGGAACGGAAAGTGCGAATAAGACACTGGCGAATAAGGAACCAACTTCAGCCTCGTGTTTTGTGCCACACCCAAGGACAGGTTGGCCGAGGGATTACAGGTTTCTTCAGGATCCTAAAGCATACAACGCTTAATTAACTGCAGCAAGACATTCTAAACTGTATGATGAAGTTCTGCACAAGGAGCTCACTGAACGGCTGCAAATAAACATGGGCTGTAATTCTCCAGAGTAAATACCAGAGGTGGAAAGAGTACTGAAAAATTGTAATTGAGTAAAAGTATCATTACTTTGCCTAAAATCTACTCAGAGTAAAAGTAAAATTACCCATCTCAAAATTTACTCGAGTAAAAGTACAAAATTACTTAATTTAAAATGTAATTTGAGTAAAAGTTACTTGGTTACTTTCAGTTATTTAATGCATGGTTGAATCATGAACCAAATTCAGCACAAGTTGTTTTAATCGATTTCAAAGTGTATTTAAGTGCACATCCACACTTGCAAAAAGATCAGCTGGGCTCAGGAACATACTTCCTCACAGCACAAGCTCACAACCTGTAGCATAAATTGCAAACAATTTTCAGTCCTATTGTCCAACAGACAACACTATGATAAGAATAAAGAAATTTAAATGACAAATTATTCAAAAAACAAAATGCACACAAAATTAAGTGCCCACAAGATGCCACAAATCAAACTAAAATGCAACAGGATTCCACTACTCTCAATAAAATGCCCACAGGATCCCACATCAAAAATTAAAAAATGCTCATAGGATCCCACAATTTAAAAGTAAGTGCTCACAGGATCCAACTATTCAAAATACAGTGCCCAACGGATCCCACTATTCACAATAAAATGCCCACAGGTTGCCACAACTGACCACAGGATCCCACATCTCAAAATAAAACAAAATGCGCACAGGATTCCACTATTTAAAACGCTCACAGGATCCAACTATTCAAAATACAGTGCCCACAGGATTCCACTTTTCACAATAAAACGTCCACAGGATCCCGCAGAACCTGATAGATAGAAGATTTAAAGATAGAACATTCTCATCCTTTTGGAAAAAAGTGCACCAGATTACGACCCGATTATGAGACAATGGAAAGGGCGCGTGCAAGGCAAGGCCACACAATTGGCCTTCAGTTCTGGGACTCAGAAGTTTCAATTTTTGCCTGCATTAAATTTTTCACCATCAATATTTTTTTACTCAGTAATGTGAGGGCGTTCAAATGTAGTGAAGTAAAACTACTTGGGTCAAAATGTACTCAAGTAAAAATTACATATTTCAAAAACTACTCATAAAAAGTACTCAATTACAGTAATGTGAGTAAATGTAATTAGTTACTTTCCACCCCTGGTAAATAAACTGAAGTACACAGAAATACATAAAAAATAAAGAAATATTCACACCAAAAATGGCAACAAAGAAAATAAGTTTATTGTAAATTTTATTAGGAATGTACAGACATAGACACTGGTTTAACAACACAGTGCAATATAAACATTTTTAAAGTCAAATTAAAAAAATAAAAAGAGAGGACTTCCCCTTGCACGGACAGGCAGACCCAGGAGCATCAGACACCAGACTCAGGCGCACGCGCGCGCACACACACACACACACACACACACACACACACGCACACCATAAAGTGGCAGACAATTGGTCAGTCCTGCTGTCCATCAACATATGGGAGTGGGGGGTGGTCCAGGT
>NC_135214.1:24917264-24954764 GCF_052324685.1 Brachyhypopomus gauderio | reverse complement strand
TCTGATCACTTACACACCCATCTAATCTCCTACGTGGGTTTATATCACAGTGAACATGTTTGAACACACCCTGACCCCTGACCTCTAACTCTAGATCCAGAGTTCAGCTCTGCTACTGCTCGATCTCAGTGCAGCTTGTTATTGTATTATGTTATATAAAATATATAAATGCCATATTTTGTATACATTTTATTTTTAAAATGTATTAAATTACTTTTTTTTAAATTATTGTTTTATTTATATATAGAGATTCAGAGTTTTTTTCTCTGAATCTCTATATCTTTAAATTCTTTTTTTAAATATTTCAATTCCAATTTTATTTATTCTCTATTTCTTGCCAAAGCCCTTTTGTGTTGTGTGAACCGTCCGGCAGTTGTGTGAAGGGTGCTGTGTAAACATGCCTAATGATCCTGACTTGGAAGTGAATCAGCACAATCCTGCTGCTATCTTTTCCTTTTATTACTGATAGGAGTGTGTGTGTGTGTGTGTGTGTGTGTGTGTGTGTGTACACATGCATATTCTGTGACTGGCCATACAGTGGTGGTGTGTGGTTTGGGAAGTGAGGAATCTTTGTCTTCTGGACTGAGCTTTAAGATGCTTTTAGATTAACATTTGCATAGCAAAGTCATGCTAAAATGGGAGCTAATTTAAATGAGGTCTATTTGCATTTTGCTGCAGTAAAGATGCTAAAACATTTAAACTCACTGGTGCCACAGTGCCTTATTATAGTGCCATGATGGGGTGTTATCTTTCACCTGTGCATACTCCTGTCTCCTCTGTGTGTGTGTGTGTGTGTATGTGTGTGTGTGTGTGTGTGTGTGTGTACCTGTCATCCGTGTGTAGTCCTGTGTCCCATGTCCCATACTGACTGTCTGTCTCCTGGACGAGTGTATCTGTGTCTCTTGCCTCATCCTGGCCACTTACTGTCTCTTTCACCTGCTCCTGGACAGACAGACAGAGAGAAATGACCAAGTCATTTTAAAGACAGACACCATGTCCCCCAGAATGCACGATGACGTACCATAACACAACATACCAACAGTGTGGCACTAAAAGCTGCCACTAGGTGGAGCTCCATGGCTCAGCCACAACATTTAGCACATGCTGCTAAACTGCTATCGCTTTGTGTGACATCACGGCAGCAGCAGGACAGAACCAGCACCAACCAGAGAGGGAGAGTCCTTGTAAGTGTGTGTGTGTGTGTGTGTGTGTGTGTGTGTCTCCATGCTGAGAGATGCACTATGTAGAGACTTCTACCCGCACTGCGCTGGGCTGGCCACACTGCGTAGCTCACACTCGCATCTGAATTCTCACACTCATGCCAGGTGTCTGACCCACACTGGCATCTACGTGAGGCTGAACAGCTACGATCTATGAACAGCAGCAAACACTAGGCTATTATTCTGAATGCCTGTGTGTGTGTGTGTGTGTGTGTGTGTGTGTGTGTGTGTGTGTGTGTAGGGCTGAGATGGCATGTGCATTCAACCATTTCTGTGTTAATGAGGAGAAATACAGGACAGTGATCACACACACACACACACACACACACACACACACACGAAGGTGCGCACACATACACTGATATATGCAACCTTAAACCTACACACACCCACACATTTTTGCACATACACATGTACGCACGCATACAGATGAGTGACATGAAAAAGTAATACGTGAGAGACTGGAAGGGCAATGAATGTGTGTGTGTGTGTGTGTGTGTGTGTGTGTGTGTGTGTGTGTACACAAATGTTAAGAACAGTGCAGGATAGTCATTCATAATTTCTGACTTTAACACGTAGGTAAAGCAGATCTGGTCCACACTGTGTGTGTGTGTGTGTGTGTGTGTGTGTGTGTGTGTGTGTGTGTGTGTGTATTAGAATAATGAACAATGGTCAAATGAAGTGTACCTGAGAACAGCACTAAAACAGCAGTCCTTAAACCCGCCTTCAACCACACAGCCCACTGGCTAATGTGACCATTCCTCACAGCCGATTGGCTAATGTGACCATTCCTCACAGCCGATTGGCTAATGTGACCATTCCTCACAGCCGATTGGCTACGGTGACCCTGGCTGCATGTGCGTTGGTGTTGAGCACTGCAGCAGAGCCAGACAGTGTGTGTGAGTGTGAGTGTGTGTGTGTGTGTGTGTGTGTGTGTGTGTGTAGGGCCTGCAACAGCGTCCCAATATGGGACAAGAGCCAGGAAAGCAGGACGCCGGGACAGACTGGTGTAGTCCACACCTGCAGGTGTAGCACTGCAATGATGGAATGAAACAAGTGACCAGGAAGTGTCCAGGGAGACGAGAGGGAGACAAGAGGGAGATGAGAGGGAGACAGCAGTGGTACAGCAGCGAGACGACAGTGAGACGGCAGTCGTAAGCAGGGAGACTAGCACACAGATGTCTTGTACAACCCTCTGTTCAGGAATCCAGGACATGGTTGGGTGGAGAGTCTTGTATAACGACTGATGTGTTGGGCATGTGCCCAGAAGGCAGACCGAGAGCAAGAAACTCAACACACACACCTTATTTCCACAGAGTGGGGCTTGGGGGAGCTGCTCCAATTCCTGAGAAGTTCTCACACACACACACTGACACACACACACACGCACACACACACTGACACACACTCAGGGAGTGGTGAACAGGAAGCAGGCAGGCAGTTCTTGCCCAAAGTGAATGTAGACAACCACAGAGGACAGGACAGCTTCAACAGGACAGTCCAACAGGACAGCTCCTACAGGACATCTCTAACAGGACAGCTCCAGTGGCTGGGTGGGGTGGAGGAGGAGAGATTACTTCTACCTCTCCTCTTCCCCTCTTTCTCCAGGAAGGGTTAGAGGAAGCACAGGAACAATAAACGGATGGAAGACTGAAGGAGAGAGAGGGAGAAAGAGGGAGGGAGGGAGGGAGAGAGAGAGAGAGAGAGAGAGAGAGAGAGAGAACCACTCCGCACGCCAGGAAGCTCCTCTGAGGGTCAGACTGTTGCTAGGACAGCAGAGGGATTGCTCTCTGCATTAGTGAATGTGAAAACCCCCATCCGTCTCTGTAACCACAGTTACATGGGATGGCTCCTGTAGTCCTCATCTGGGATGATGCGCGGGCACACACACACACACGCACACACACACACGGACAAAGCTGGCAGTCATGGTGGACATCTTTAACTGCCGTCCTGTTAGACCTCTTGACATGTGTTTATAAGAGCAGCGATGTATCTCCATACCCACACTGGGCCGTCCCTCCACAGCTGAAGCAGACGCCACTACAGCCCCCTGCACACGGCTACACCAGGAGTGTCATCAAGTCCAACAGGTTCGTGTAGGCTGCGTCTTACAGGAGTCTCTGACTCCAGGCACACAAAGATATGGGTGGAGACGTGGGTGGAGACGTGTGCAGGTGAAAGCATGCAGGACCGCAGCTCCTACCAACTCCAAACCCCACCCACCTAAACACAGAGACGAGGGAGAGTGACCATCTCCACCAGTGGCACAAACACCATTAATGCTGGAACGCGAACATCCATCACGCAAACACACGAGGGTACGGTAGCACCACACTGAGCTCCAGTGAACACACCCTGGCCATCCACACCTGCAGATACAAGAAATCAGTGTTGTCTACAACGAGAGTGTACACACATACACACACACATATACACACACACACACACACACCTACTCTGCTCATTTACTTTGCCAATCTTGCATTCTTTTCATTTTTTTTACATACTATATAGTAGAATGCACCAACATTCAATTTCTTGGGCTAAAAGACTGTTAGCACCTTGTGGTGGATATTAACAGATGACCATTTACTTTTATGCCAAACTATAAACTATATTTGAATTGCAGTGAATGCAAGACAAGTTAAAGTCTAAAAATGGATCATTAATCTTACAGAGCTGCGTCACACGTCAGACATCACAACTATTCAAAACACGACGCACTGTCAAAGAAAGTGACACTCAGCTGGAAACTCCCAGAGAACAACACATCAACACCAGAGGCTTTAATGAGTAAACATCTCAATGAGAAATCCACAGGACCTCTGGTGTGAAAATTATTCCAAACATTGACTAAAGAATACAGCCCCACCTATGATTAGAGTTTCACTTACAACTGCAATTATATTCAAACAAGGCCTGAATTAAACAGAAATGCAGAATTGTTTTTATTAGCAAATGATCATTAGAATGTCATGGAGCATTCTAACACACCAACACACACACACCCCGACACATGCACAGACACAGACACACGCGCGCTCACACACTCCTGGCTCCCGTCAGATTCTACAGATTCATTCATGTTATTTAATATGCTTCAGCAATACTGTAAATGAACATAGTATGTTAATAAAGCTAAACAGCAGGTGCAGGACTGTGTGTGTGTGTGTGTGTGTGTATATGTGTGTGTGTGTGTGTGTGTGTGCGCGTGTGTGTGCGCGCGTGTGTGCGCGCGTGTGTGCGCGCGTGTGTGTGTGTGTGTGTGGTGTGTGTGTGGTGTGTGTGGGGTGTGTGTGTGTGTGTGTGTGTGTGGAGTGAGAGTGGTGGGGGGTGAGACAGAGAGAGAGAGAGCGAGAGACAGAACTCAAAAGGGGAGTTATCATTTGATCCTGCAGTTCTACAATCTACATCATCTGAAATGTCCTCCTCAATCCCATCATGCTCTGCTGCTCTTGAATCCTGTAATCCTGCCTGATTGCTCCCTCACTCCCTACAGCTACACAGGTCAAACACTATGTGCACCGAGCTGACATCACATCTAACCTAGCAACTACCCTTTACCTCCGCCCACCCAAAGGGCAGCGGAACATTCTGCCCACATACACAACTGTCCCGCTTATGTCTGAATGGCGGTTTACAACAGTGTTTCTCAGCCCGGTCCTGGAGCTCGTCAGACAGTCCAGGATTTTTCTGGGCTCCAGCTCTGGTTGGTAATCAGTGCACTGATAATCAGGCATGCTAGTGGGTCAGAGCGCAAACCAGGCTGAAGCAGCCCCAGGACTGGGATGGCAAACCTGACTGAAACCTTCACACCTGATCCTCAGGAACGGCTTGGCTAACCGGGCTGGTGTTCGTCAGACAAGGGGGACCTCATGAAACACGGAAGGCTGGAACAGGAGGAGACATGTGAACATCATACGTGTTGAGACAAACTCCACATGCTGTTCTAACATGGCAACAAAACAGAAGAGATTAAAAGATTAAAAAAAATGAGAAAAAAAAGGTGCCAAAGAAAGCAGAGGGAGAGAAAGAGAGAGAGTTTGTGTCAGGGAGAGAGTGAGTGAGAGAGAGAGTGTGTGTGTGTGTGTGTGTGTGTCAGGGAGAGAGTGAGTGAGTCAGTGAGAGAGAGAGAGTGTGTGTGTGTGTGTGTGTGTGTGTGTGTGTGTGTGTGTGTGTGTGTGTGTGTGTGTGTGTGTGTGTGTGTGTCAGGGAGAGAGTGAGTGAGTGAGTGAGTGAGTGAGAGTGTGTGTGTCAGGGAGAGAGTGAGTGAGTGAGAGAGAGACAGAGAGAGGTACTGCAGAATTCAAAGCATCTCCAGGACTCTGGAAGGGCGCAGTAACTCTAGTGCACTAGTGCAGGAAGGGTGCAGTAACTAGTGCACTAGTGCAGGAAGGATGCAGTAACTAGTGCAGGAAGGGTGCAGTAACTAGTGCAGGAAGGGTGCAGTAACTAGTGCACTAGTGCAGGAAGGATGCAGTAACTAGTGCACTAGTGCAGGAAGGGTGCAGTAACTAGTGCAGTAAGGGCGCAGTAACTCTAGAGCACTAGTGCAGGAAGGGCGCAGTAGCTGTAGGTAGGCAGCCGTCAGACAGACAGACTAGCAGAAGCAGACAGTATTACATGCATGAGCTCCTGTCTCAGAGGGCGTGGTCTGCTGTAGAGGGCGTGGTCTGCCTTACAGAAGACGGTGTGCTGGGCGTAGCTGGCGAGGTGGGCGTGGTCCGTCTGCGTAGCGACAGCCGCTGTTGACTGCGCAGACTGAAACTGCGGAAGGATTCTCGACTACGGTTGGCCAGCAGGCGTAAGGAGGAGGTCCTTTTGAAGGCCCCTCCCTCCTCTCCTTCTTCTCCTGTTCCTCCTCCTCCTCCTCCTGCTCTGTCCACGCTGTTGGATACAAAGTTCAGGGCCCCCTGGAGGGACCGCCGTACGGACCCCACCCATCCCGACACCTGGGCCTGGGCCACCGACAGCTTATCACCCAGGTAATCCATCTGAGTGAGGGGGCCCCCTGCTGGACAACGCCTCTCTTACTCCTGCAGCAAGTTTGTTCACGCTGCTTGTTTACCTCAAGACGCTAGAGTCCATGGTCACACGAAGGTCAAAGTCACTGGAGGCCAGGCAGGCAGAGATGCCCTCTCAGGGACGTCTCCTCTTCCTCCTCCTCCTCTTCCTCCTGCGGGTGCCAGCCGATCTTTGCTTCCGCAGTGTGACACGGTGTAATCCTTCAGCCACAGAAAGAGCCGGCTGATCAAGACTCGGTACAGCACAGTGCGGCCCTGAACGCCCGAGAGAGACGCAGGTCCCAGAGCAGCAGAACCCCAGAGCAACAGGTCCTTCAGGTCAGCAGGTCCCAGATCAGCAGGTCCCAGATCAGCTCACCCCCGCACAGAGCACCACAGCAAGACAGAAGCCCTGGCTCCACACCGCTGCCGTCCTACGCAGCTGCACGACAGAAGTGCGTGCGCCCGCTCCCAGCACACGTCCCAGTAGAAGAGGAGGAGTTGGCCCGGCTGGTGCGTAGCGCCCCAGAACAGGTTCACCAGCACGGAGCCCCACCTGCTCACTCTGTTTGTTTTAGAGCAAACACTCGCCAGCTGAGCTGTCAGAACAATCAAACTCCTGACACTTAAATCAGTCCTCCCTCTCTCTCTCTCTCTCTCTCTCCCTCTCACACACACGCACACTCGCACACACACTCAACCAGACACGCCTCAAAACTGCAAGACATGAAAAGCTTTTAGTGCAGTCAGAGTGTTAATACACTCAAGTCTAAAACACACCGTGCTCCTTCCTGTCCCGCTCTGCAGGAAACACACTCACACAACACACACACACACACACACACACACACACACACACAGCCACAGTGGGAAAACTCAGCAGGACGTCCCCATTAAATCCTCAGCAAGCAGACAGAGAGGAGTCAAGGTCCAAAAGACGAAAGCCTGTCCTTCAGGGCCACGATCGCCCTGTCGCTCTCTCGCCCTGTCGCTCTCTCGCCCTGTCGCTCTCTCGCCCTGTCGCTCTCTCAGGCTCCTGCTCAGAGTCCCTGCAGGTACTGGTAGGTCGGCTTCCTACACAGAAGAGGAATACGAAACCAGGCGGAGAATGTAGGCAGGACAGAGGTAGAGAATGAGAGAGGGAGAGGGAGGGGACAGCATGCCCATGGGGAGGGAGGGGGAGAGAGAGAGAAAGAGGAGAGAGAGGGAGGGAGAGAGAGAGAGAGAGGCAGAGGGAGAAAGAAGGAGGGAGGGAGAGAGAGGAAGAGAGAGGGAGGGAGTGGGAGAGAGAGAGAAAGAGGAGAGAGAGGGAGGGAGAGAGAGAGAGAGAGAAAGAAGGAGGGAGGGAGAGAGAGGAAGAGAGTGGGAGAGAGGCAGAGGGAGAAAGAAGGAGGGAGGGAGAGAGAGGAAGAGAGGGAGGGAGTGGGAGAGAGGCAGAGGGAGAAAGAAGGAGGGAGGGAGAGAGAGGGAGAGAGAGGGGAAGATTGGGGAACCTGTGATTTGCGTGAGTAAGGGAGAGGACATGAGAGGGTGATACGACACTGCGGTGCTCCCTACTGCTGCTATTCCAGCCAGTGTGAGTGTGTGTGTGTGTGTGTGTGTGTGTGTGTGTGTGTGTGTGTGTGTGTGTGTGTGTGTGTGTGTGTGTGTGTGTGTTAGGGAGGGTTATAATTGGGTTAAGCAACACAGCACAGGAGAGTAGAAAGGTGTTGATAAGCTGAGAGAGACAGAGAGTGGAGAAAAAGACCAGTACAGACAAAAACAACTAATGAAGCCATTTGGTTTGTGTGTGTGTGATTGGGGGGATACATGCAGGCTTGATGCATGTATACTGGAGCCCACTGCAAGCCTTGTCAGAAGATCACAGCAGTGTGAGTGTGTTTAGTGGTCCTCACATCACAGCAGTGTGAGTGTGTTTAGTGGTACCCACATCACAGCAGTGTGAGTGTGTTTAGTGGTCCTCACATCATAGCAGTGTGAGTGTGTTTAGTGGTCCTCACATCACAGCAGTGTGAGTGTGTTTAGTGGTACCCACATCACAGCAGTGTGAGTGTGTTTAGTGGTCCTCACATCACAGCAGTGTGAGTGTGTTTAGTGGTCCCAACATCACAGCAGTGTGAGTGTGTTTAGTGGTACCCACATCACAGCAGTGTGAGTGTGTTTAGTGGTCCTCACATCACAGCAGTGTGAGTGTGTTTATTGGTCCCAACATCACAGCAGTGTGAGTGTGTTTAGTGGTCCCAACATCACAGCAGTGTGAGTGTGTTTAGTGGCCCCCACATCACAGCAGTGTGAGTGTGTTTAGTGGCCCCCACATCACAGCAGTGTGAGTGTGTTTAGTGGCCCCCACATCACAGCAGTGTGAGTGTGTTTAGTGGTCCCCACATCACAGCAGTGTGAGTGTGTTTAGTGGTCCCCACATCACAGCAGTGTGTGTGTTTAGTGGTCCCCACATCACAGCAGTGTGTGTGTTTAGTGGCCCCCACATCACAGCAGTGTGTGTGTTTAGTGGCCCCCACATCACAGCAGTGTGAGTGTGTTTAGTGGTACCCACATCACAGCAGTGTGTGTGTTTAGTGGCCCCCACATCACAGCAGTGTGAGTGTGTTTAGTGATCCCTCTACCGCAGCACACTGGCCCGGCCACAGAGGCTTCACGTTCCGACCTCGTCCCCAAAACAGCCTTTACATGACAACTGGGGGGAGCCAGTCCACAGACCAGGACGCGTTAAGAGGACCCCCCACCCTGTGGAGCCTAGCCTGCGTTATAGTCAAGGTGAACGAACAAATCCCATTTCCTCCGGACAAACACCAGAAGCGGTGTTGTAAAACTCAAGGAAGAGAGACACATGCAGGCAGATGGCGACCCCTGGAGGCAGCACACAGCACTGCAGACAGGATGCACGATACAGCTCAGCATGTGTTTATCTTAGTACAAATCTCACCTTATATTGAAATGACCTTATAACTCCAGAAATGTACTAAACAAAAGACCCCAAGACCCAAAACAGCATGACCTGGGAGTTCTGATCGGAAACCTTGCTGAGTTGTGTAGGACAACAGGACACCCATAACAAACCCGTGTCACGAAAACAGAACACGACACCCACAAAGGAAGTGCAATGAAAACAGGGAGTGTACTTCCTGTCTGAAACACTATACAGCCCCCAAAGGCACAACGTAGATGATAAACAAAGCACACAGCCTAAAAATGATCGAGTCTTGAACCATCAACCATGATTAGCACTTACAGTGTAATGACTGGGGTTATGAATGCCTGGAAGGTGACTCATTTCTCCAGTCCATGACACGCATCTCTCCTGTGACATCCTCCCACAGGATGCCAAGAGTCTCAGGCAGTAGCAGGACACCATCTCCCAGAATGCTCTGCACTTCCCCAGCACTCAAAATGCTGTTTTCACGGAGAGATCATTTTTGCCTATAGTTGTGACCATCATCTGTAGTTCCAGTGTGGAGGTGATATACTGGTCTTATCACAGTGACACACTGACCCTACAGAACACAGGACACGGGCATGAAGACGGACCACCCCTGCGCAGTTAGGGGACTTCTTTTCAGTAACCACAGCAACCACAGCACAGGTGATCTCATGGCCTGAGCCGGCCCAGTTCCCGTTCCCCAAACAGCTTCAGTTACAACAGGCGGTAACCCTGGAAACCAATCGCACATGCTCAGTGCAACTCATTGCCAGCATTAACAGTCCCAGTGAACACTGCCACCTGCTGGTCTTGACTGAGTGGGTCCATGGTGTAAGTGTATCACATCCATGTTTTCCATCACATCAGCTGTAAACACAACGTAAAAGAGTCAGGGTGACCCGGGTCCTGTCCAGTTTGGTGCTGTTAGCACCGACTACGTCGTTTCATCCGGCGGGAACCACACTGTCTCACACCAGCAGAAACAAAGAAAGTAGAGCTACAGACTTTATTCTACAGACCTTATTCTACAGACCTTATTCTACACACTCCATTCTCTTCAGCGAGTGTTTACATCTGAAATCAGCATCACACATTCAATTCCAATCTTTACAGTCCTGATCCCTTTCCAGCCCTTCAAGCGCAAACACACACTTCCTTCACGCCCTTCTGCAGGACAGTTTCAATTCTGCTCGCGGTAGAGCACATAATTATTTCTCCTTCCATGACAATGACATCTGTTCTGTGAGGACATATCAATAAAAAAAAAAACATGGAAGAGAGACCCTGCCCAACCCTAACCCTAAAATAAACCCAACCCTATCCTAACCCTAAAATAAACCCAACTCTATCCTAACGTGAAAACGAGCACAACAACAGAATGTGTTCGTCACAAAACACTAAATAACATTAATGACCCAGATGCTCCTGCAGTGCAGAATGAGCCGTGTCTACTCCCTCACCCTACACCTGCTTAATAACGCCCAGTCAAAACGCACAGCCTGGTCTCCACCTGCACCTGCACCCACGGGCCGGGCAGCCCAGACTCTCTCTCCCCCGTCTCCCCTCCAGTTTGGGCCCCAGTCTGAGTTTGTTCAGCAACAATCAAGTTTGTGTTTTGGAACCAAGACCAGTACTTCCTGTGTGTGTGTCCCTCTCTCTCACACACTCATCTTTTTTTTGTGTGTGTGTGTGTGTGTGTGTGTGTGTGTATGAAAGATATTAAAGTGTTCGATTTACCCATATCCATTGTAAAGGCCAACAACAGGATGGACAGTAGAAACAGGACATCTCACTTGCGTTGTTCCCCGTGTCCGTGCGCTCGTCCTCGTGCCCTGGCTGTCCTGCTGTGGCCCCGTCCAGGATTTCAGTCCCTCCCAGCACCACACACACACACACACACACACACACACACACACTCTTCACACTCCTCACTGCAGCCCCCAGCAGTGCTGCAGTGTTTCTGCTCTGTTCCCTCCAGACCCACAACGCTTCTGACCACAGACGGGTGAGGGTGACGCAGACAGCAAGAGAAACTCTGTGTGTGTGTGTGTGTGTGTGTGTGTGAGAGAGAGAGAGAGAGAGAGAGAGTGCTAGAGAGAGAGAGACATATAGAAAATGTGAGAGAGAGAACAGAAATAGGAGACTTCCGTGCTGAGACCACAGAGGCACCTCTGCAAAACTGCTATAAACTCACTGATTAAAACACACACACACGCGCACACGCACGCACAAGCACATATAAAACACACACACACACACACACACACACACACACACACACACAAAACAAAGCAAGATCTGTCCAAATACTTCCACCTGATGTATCATACTGTGGTCATTCCCTTAGCCACTCTAACAGTAAGGTGACTCAACAGCAGCGTGAGAAGCGGGGGGAGGAGCTCGGGCCTCAGCAGGGAGGGCGGAGCCCCAGGGTCACGTGACCTCTGGGCTTGAGGAAGAACAAGTCTCATCGGACCCACCAGATTAGTTCATGAACAAACCTCAGACGACACCACCTTTTATCATTTATACATGAATACACAGAGCTTGCGTTTGTATGGGGGGTTGGGTTTGGTCTGCCCCAGTGTGGGACTGTTAGTTTTTAGATCTGGACTATCTAACATTCATGTTCCTCGATGCTTAGGTGAGGGGTGACTTTCTCCTACAGCGCTCCTTTGTGTCCTGACCATCTGTCCGTCCTGCGTCAGCGTCCTGACAGCCCTACAGTCTGATGATGACTCGTGAATATATTTGTGCATTTTGTCTGTTGTGCGTTGTGCTCGTTGAGGTAAGGGTGGTTATCGTGTCATCCTCCTCCCTGCTGTCCCCATGTCCTGGACTGAACAGACACTGGAATGTCACATGAAGCCCTTTAATTCCTGTCTCCATTGCATTCATCTCTCACATGCCACACAAGTGAAATGCAGTTGCCAGCTTTGTCCAGCAGAGGGCAACAGACACGTTGTATGAGCCACATTGGTGCCCATGAACTGTCTGTCTGGTTGAAATCCACATGTAGATAAACTCACTGGGTGAAAAGACTTTAATCTTAAGTGCCTGCCCTGGAAAAAAGGGGCGTGGCTTATCCACACCAATCTGTGTTAAACTTTAATCTTGATGGTATAAGAATGCACACGGACACCCCACACACACAGCACGCGCACACACACAGGCCTCTCAGTGGAGAGGCAGTTCTAACAGCACCTCACACAAGGTTCACACTTTTACCACTCGGCATCAATCATTAATTTCAGCTAGGGACAGAGAAACGTGGCCGTGAACCAGATAAACCTGTACGTCCGGAACCCGGCAAATCTGTTCTCTTACGCAGAAACACAATGTACACTCAGATCACATTGATGGTCTACAGGTGTGGGTCACGCCAGTAATACAATAAACATACCATTCATCTGAGGCCCATATCGTTCTGATCTGAAATATCTCAACAGGAAGTGTCTCTTAAGGAGAAGTGTGTGTGTGTGTATGTGTGTGTGTGTGTGTGTGTGTGTGTGTGTATGTATGTGTGTATGTGTGTGAATGTGCATGGATATGTACATGTGTACATGTGTGCACAGCTGCATGTGTGGCTGCGCGCGCGCGTGTGTGTGTGTGTGTGTGTGTGTGTGTGTGTGTGTGTGTGTGTGTGTGTGTGTGTGTGTGTGTGTGTGTAAGAGAGCATAACTCCAACATTACTCAGTTCAGTGCTTTCAACACAACCCAGTCCACATTCTCACTCCTCCCACACAAACAGGTTCTGTGGGACTGACACGAGGAGCGATGCCTCCATCTCCTCCACCCTGTCGGAGCACCAACGGCCAGAGCAGCTAACACGTCCACCACAGAAACACGGAGTAATGCGTCACCCGAACGGCTCAGAGCTGCTTCTGCTGAGCACTAATCCCAGACCCTGTGTCTGCGTGTGGCTCATCACTGTTCCAGCACTCCAGAACTACAGCACCCTCACACTATGACCTCACACTACAGCCAATCAACACACAGAAAAAACTACAGCACCCTCACACTATGACCTCACACTACAGCCAATCAACACACAGAAAAAACTACAGCACCCTCTCACACTATGACCTCACACTACAGCCAATCAACACTCAGAAAAAACTACAGCACCCTCTCACACTATGAGCTCACACTATGACCTCACACTACAGCCAATCAACACTCAGAAAAAACTACAGCACCCTCTCACACTCTGTATGGCTTCACACTCACACTACAGCCAATCAACACACAGAAGGCTAGGGTCCCTCCTCCAGCCTGTACAAAACCTCTGGGGGTGAACACAGAAACACACACACACACACACACTCACACACCCACGTGTCTGTGTTACACTCACAAAAGATGCACACGCTCTGAAGACTCCGCCTATACGTGACAACATAAAGGATCACTTACATAAGAGTTTCATTGTGCATGTGTGTTGTCAAACTCTGGTTATGTTTGTTTGATCTTGAGCTTTGAGCTGCTAAATCACACAGATCTATTGTTTTATGCATGTGTGTATACACACGTGTGTGTGTGTCTGAATAATGCATACATGTGTATGCGTGTATATCTGGAATGCATGGTGTGTGTGTGTGTGTGTGTGTGTGTGTATCTGAATAATGTATGTGTGTGTGTATCTGTGTCTGGATAGAGTGTGTGCGCGCTTGTGCATGTGTGTATGTCTGTGTGTGTGTATCTGTGTCTGGATAGTGTGTGTGTGTCTGAATAATGCATGCGTGTGAGTGTGTGTATGCATGTGCGTGTGCGTGCATACTGTGTGTGTGTATAACGTGCATGTTGCTTGCATGTGTGTGTATAGTGTGTGTGTGTGTGTGTGTGTGTATAGCGTACGTGTGTGTGTTTATTGTGTGTGTGTGTACTATATTTGTACAGTGTGTATAGAGTGTGTAGTGTGTAGCGACACACACAGCCGCCAACCCCCCCAGTCAACGATCGACACACAACGCAAATGTGCGTGTAATGTGCGTAGTGTGTGTATTGTGTGTATAGTGTGTGTGTACTGTGCTAGTGTGTGTAGTGTGTGTGTGTGTGTGTATTGTGTGTATAGTGTGTGTGTACTGTGCTAGTGTGTGTAGTGTGTGTGCGTATTGTCAAGTCAAGTCAAATTTATTTATATAGTGCTTTTTACAACACATGTTGTCACAAACAGCTTTACAATACTATGGGTCCAGATCCCTAATGAGCAAGGCGACAGTGGCGAAGAAAAACTCCCTAGATGGTGGGGATTAGGAAGAAACATTGGGAGGACCAAGACTCAAAAGGGAACCCATCCTCCATTGGGCGGCCCGTTAACACAAATCCGTGGTCGCAGGGTGTATAGTGTGTGTGTACTGTGCTAGTGTGTGTATTGTGTGTAGTGTGTGTGTGTACTGTGCTAGTGTGTGTATTGTGTGTAGTGTGTGTGTGTACTGTGCTAGTGTGTGTAGTGTGCGTAGTGTGTGTCTCACCCAGCTCTGGCGTCCGTACTCTCTATGTGCACTTCGGCTTCTCAGACGAGACAGTGGACCATCAACAGAACTCTCAGCAGGAGACCTCCGACTAACACTCCTGGACCGCGCCCGGGACTCCTACACACACACACACACACACACACACACACATACACACACATACACACACATACACACACATACACACACACACACACACACACACACACACACATACACACAATTTGGATACAAGGTGCAATGCATCAATGCACGTGTTTGGGTGTGTCTGTACACATGTGTTTGCGTGTACATATACGTGAGTATGTGTGTGCGTGTGTGTACATATGCGTGAGTATGTGTGTGAGTGTGTGTACGTGTGTGTATGTACATGCGTGTGCTCACCTGAGTGAGTGTGCTCCTGTGTGAGGTCTGGCTGGGCTCTGGGGACGTCAGCTCCCAGTTGGGGCTCCAGGCTGGTTCTGGTACATCTACTGAAGTGCCCGTTTGACCTGTAGACACCTGGGACTCCTTCCTGCCCACAGAGGGCGCCGGGGAGCCCACACCTCCAACTGAAGATCCATCTACAGGTGGAGTCCACACCTTCTCTGGAATCAGCATGGAGATTCCAATGCTGGATGTGGGTGTGGGTGTGGGCCCCTGAGCCCTGGGAGCAGGGCCTGGGG
Organism: Brachyhypopomus gauderio; assembly: GCF_052324685.1. Taxonomy (NCBI): domain Eukaryota; kingdom Metazoa; phylum Chordata; class Actinopteri; order Gymnotiformes; family Hypopomidae; genus Brachyhypopomus; species Brachyhypopomus gauderio. Next base: position 24,939,458 of record NC_135214.1, on the reverse strand, counting down.
CAGTGGGGGTCGTGAGCGGCGAGGAGTTCTCCTGCCTCTGGAGCAGCTCCTCTAGGCTAGACTGCCTGCCACTGATGGCTCTCCTGGATCCTCCTGTAGACACCCACAGAGGTTCGTCCACCGCCGTCTCCCGCTCGGCCCACGTGTCGCTCTGAGAGGCGAGCCACTCTGAGCCGGGCTGCCGGCCCACACCCGCCCGCTCCGGGGTGAGGGGTTGGGGCAGGCCGAACCCCTGAGGGGCTGTACTGGGTTGGGAGGTGTGACTTGGCTGGAAGGCGGGGTTGGGATGATATCTCTGATGTGATTGGAGCATGCCCAGGGGCGCCGTGCTGAAGGGGTCGAGGGAGAGGTCAGGCTGCATCTGGCTCCTGAAGGAGTCCACGTCTAGGACGCTGGACCTGGAGGCTTCGGCGTCGTGGCCCGACGGGAGTCTCCACTGCGGAGCAGAACCGAGCTCCACGCCGCCCCTGCTCAGTCGGCTGTCCAGGGAAACGGTGTCCAGATCCAGCACTTTGGGCCGAAGATGAGATTCCGACGTCCTCTGCCCGTCTACCACCGTCTCTCTGCTCTGCTGAGGAGACGTCTCGCTCTCGGGGCGTGTCTCCGGCTGCTGCGTCCTGCCCAGGACGTCGTGTCCTCTCTGCCTGTCCTCTGCTCTCTGCTGGTCTGGCTGCATCCACCTCCACACGTCCCTCTGGCGATCCTGCTGCTTCCCTCTTTCCTTCTCCAGCTCTCTCTGTCTTTCCACTTCTTTCTGTCTCTCCATCTCCCTCTGTTTCTCAAACTCTCTCAGTTGCAGTCTCTCCTGGTCCAACATTCTCTCTTTCTCACGCTCAAACTCTCGCTGCTGCTCCAGCTCCTTCCTCCTCTCGTACTCCGTCTTCTGACGTTCCTCCGCCACCGCCTCCTTCTTCCTCTCCCTGTCTTGTTTCTCCCTGTTCATCTCCTTCATCCTCCCGTACTCCTCTAGTCTCCTCCTCTCCCTCTCCAGCTCCTCCTCCATGCTGCTCTGCTGGTCTCCGTGCTCCAGCGCTCTCTCCCTGCTGCGGGCTCTCGGCTGTGGGTCCGGAGCGTTTCTCCTGAAGGCGTCGTCCTCCGAGGGTTTATATCTCATTGAAACCGCTCGTCTCGGAGAACCCCAGCGGCCCACCTTAACGGAGTAATCGTCGAAAGGCACCTCCGCCCTCCCCCTCTCTGCGCTGCGGGTCCCTCTGTGCTCCTCCGTGCCCGCTGGCTGGAGCGGTGCATCGTGGGCCTGACCCGTAAGAGCAAAGTAGGTGGCGCGTGGTCTGGTGGACTGGGGCTCCTCCGCTTTCAGAACCTTTGACTGCCTTGTTGCTGCAGCCTCTTCTCTCTCCCTCCCTCGTCTCTCCCTCTCTCTCTCCCTTACTCTCTCTGCCTCCAGCTGTTTCTGCCTCTCTGTCTCCAGCTGTTTCTGCCTCTCTGCCTCCAGCTGTTTCTGCCTCTCTGCCTCTAGCTGTTTCTGCCTCTCTGCCTCCAACCGTTTCTGCCTCTCTGCCTCTAGCTGTTTCTGCCTCTCTGCCTCCAGCTGTTTCTGCCTCTCTGCCTCCAGCTGTTTCTGCCTCTCTGCCTCTAGCTGTTTCTGCCTCTCTGCCTCCAACCGTTTCTGTCTCTCTGCCTCCAGCTGTTTTTGCTTCTCTGCCTCCAGCTGTTTCAGCCTCTCTGCCTCCAGCTGTTTCAGCCTCTCTGCCTCCAGTTGTTTCAGCCTCTCTGCCTCCAGCTGTTTCAGCCTCTCTGCCTCAAACCGTTTCTGTCTTTCTGTCTCCAGCCGTTTCTGTCTCTCTGCCTCCAGCCGTTTCTGTCTCTCTGCCTCCAGCCGTTTCTGTCTCTCTGCCTCCAACTGTTTCTGTCTCTCTGCCTCCAACTGTTTCTGCCTTTCTGCCTCCAGCTGTTTCTGCCTCTCTGCCTCCAGCTGTTTCAGCCTCTCTGCCTCCAGCTGTTTCAGCCTCTCTGCCTCCAGCTGTTTCAGCCTCTCTGCCTCCAGCTGTTTCAGCCTCTCTGCCTCCAACCGTTTCAGCCTCTCTGCCTCTAACCGTTTCTGTCTCTCTGCCTCCAGCTGTTTCTGCCTCTCTGCCTCCAGCTGTTTCTGTCTCTCTGCCTCCAGCCGTTTCTGTCTCTCTGCCTCCAGCTGTTTTTGTCTCTCTGCCTCCAGCTGTTTCTGCCTCTCTGCCTCCAGCTGTTTCTGCCTCTCTGCCTCCAGCTGTTTCTGCCTCTCTGCCTCTAACCGTTTCTGTCTCTCTGCCTCCAGCCGTTTCTGTCTCTCTGCCTCGATCTCTCTCTCCTCCTCTTCCATGTCTGCTGTGGCAGCCTTGTGAACCTCCATCTGTCTCTGGAGTTCTTCCTCCATATTCTTCAGCAGCTCTCTCTGTTTCACTCTCTCCACCTCAGACTCCTCATCCACACCCTCCGAGTCCCACTTCACCAGCGCCCCCACTCGGAGGTAACGGGTATTGCCCGTCTCCAGAGCAGACCTGCCTGCCTGCCCGTCTTGCTCCTTGTGTGGGTCACTGATGGTGGACATTGAGGCGTTCCCGTCTCCAGGGGGCGCTGTGGGGCGGGCGGACTGCTGTCTCGGCTCGCCCCTGGGCTCCGAGCGGCGCGAGCGTAGCGCGAGTGCCCGCTCTTCCGGCTGAGCTGGTGACAGAGTCTCGCTAACCGCACGAGTCCCCTCCACGGCCACCACGGTGTCGAAGACATGCCCCACCCGCCGGGTACTGGGAGGGGAGGAGGCCTCTCTGAGTGTAGCCATGACCAGACTCCCCTCCTCCTCCACGCTCGCGGGAGGCCTGAGGGTCCCTCGGCCCGACAGACTCCGCCTGGGCGTGGGCGTGACGGACCCTCCCGGCTGTGCGGTGGGGCCTCCGTCCTCGAGCATGTGGACGTTGTGTCTCTCCACCACATTCTCAAACAGCGCCGCTCGGACGGTCTGCACGCCACCGACGCTGGGAGCTGGGGCAACGGAGTCCGGACCTTCGCGGGACGCCCTGTCCTCTGGGGACGCTGACTGTTCAGTGCCAAGGGAGCTCTCAGACTGAAATACATAAACAGAGGTCTTTATTTTCACAGACAGGACACCTGGACAGACGGTCAGATGCCATGTGTGTACCAGCAAAGCTGCAGACAGAAAATGAAACTTAGAAAAGTGGGAGCGTGTGTGAGGAGAGCAAATTGGATCTGTGGGAGTCTCTGCTCCTGACAGAACATCCACCCAGCCTCCACCGCACTCTCTGTTCAACCTCCACCCTCCCCGAGCTGCTCGTTCATAACCAGAACATGACTTCCACGCCAGCTCAGGTTACACACCTGCTGAACACCACACCTTCATGACATCAGCACTGCCTTTCAATCTAGTCACTGCTTTTTTTCCACTCTGTCTCTCTCCGTCTAAGAAATCTCCCCCACCAAGATCTACCCCTGCTTTTGAAATCCTAGAGACAACAGAGGTCGAGTCTGATCATTGTAGTCTACTCATTATTACACTGTGAGTTTAGGGGACTGTTCTGGCTATTCTAAACACCGAAGGACAATTTAAACAAATGGTCTTGACGTACAAGACGTCAGAGCAGATCAGGACAGAAAAGAGGGCAAAAACTATGGCTTGCGGGACAAGAGAAGAGTTGAAAACGAGAGGAAAATGCCATGGAAATGGGGCACGAACAACATGCAAAACTAGTGTTCCTGCAGAAAGGTCAAAGGTCACCGGCCCCAGGGCACATGTGGGAAAGCAGATCGCAGCAGCTCAGACTAATATAACCAGCATTCACATCACCGTGCTGCCAGACACACCTGTACAAAGCGTCCACGCCTTCTGTACAGTGTGTCTACATCTTCTGTACAGAGCAACCTTAATTCCTCTCATCTCCTCAAACCATCGGACATCTAGCCAGCTCTCACCAGACAGACAACACTGCAGAGTCCATCAGAGAAGGATTCAATAGAACTACAAATCCCAGAAGTCTTGACTGGGTCATGCCCCTTTTCTTCACAACACATTTATGAAACCTCCCTTTTCATTGTAGATATTTCTGTTACACCAGCGACTGATATCAATGAGGCGGGGGGCAAAGTCCATTCCTCGCTCACCACGAACACGCCGGCTCCCCTGACGCTTTGGTAAACAGGGCTGGGCAGCTCCAGCTGAACCACACCTCCACGCTGGACGCTGGTAGCTGATCTGGCAGGGAACCAGAACTTCTGTATTCCCACAGTCGCTGGACTGTCTGAAGCTGTCAACAAGATTGTCCAGCAATTCTTCACAACAGGAAGTGAGTGGTTCACTTACACTGAAAGTTGTTTTGTTTTGAATGTGAATATTTTTTTGAATGTGAATATTTTTTATTATTTCAACATTCAAATCTTCTTTTTTATTATTTCAACATTCAAATTTTCAAAAATTTGCTCCAAATGCGCTACGTGACCCAGTCAGGCTGACCATAAACCGTAAACCGCCTCCATCCGTAGGACGAGAGCGCCGCTGAACGTGAGCTGACCTGCCATGACCGCACACAAACAGGAGAAGATCTGGTGACACTATTTCCTATAGTTTCTTCCCAACACCCAGAAAACCACACAGCTCAGAAGTGCTAAACACACACTGACCACAGCAACATGGACAGCAACTCCGCTCACATTTAGGCAGCTCAGTTAACACCCGCGAGCTGCGTCTCCATGTCTGCTGGAGAAATGAGCACATTCCTTTGGTACTGGAGTTTGGCGGAGTTTCCACCACCGATGTTCTCTCACCTTCTCCGTGGCTTCCTCGTTCGGCAGGCCTTTGGAGTCAGCGGGGCAGTTCTCCAGATCAGGCACAAACCTGTGAACACATCTGCAAAGCATGAGGAACGCCTGCAAACTGCACTGTGAACACATCCAAACATTGAGACAGAAGAGCACTGAGTATGCGTCAGGTCAAATAAGGACCTCTGCTCGACTGACCTACTTGGGGTCATTGTAGGGTCTTTTATTTACATGCTGTGTCAAATTAGCACCAAGAAGCACCAAGCTGGTGGTGTAAAATTTCAGCACACGACATGATAAAACGCGATAACGTTTAATTTCGCAATAATGTTGAAAATAACGTTTATGGGTCAGGACTAACAATAAGTGACCCAGGGATCAACAGGCACAGGATTCAACAGGACAAGGGTTCAGGGATAGAACAGCTACATTGCAGGATTTCACATTGCTGTATGTTATCATGTAAGCTTTGTTTAATATTTTTTATCTAATGTAGTTTGAGATTTTGAACTCAAAATGAAAAGATTATTATTATTTGTAGTGGTAGTGCTGCTAGAAAGTCTAGAATGTCTACAACAAATTTAGTAAAAACTATATAGATAGTAGGGAGTAGCCAGCTCTCTACTCGTCAGCCAATCAAGCAGCTGCTGTTCCTTGGCCACTCAGAGCATCTGACCAATCAGAGCATCTGACCAAGCTTTGGCCAGCAGGCTTGAGGCATTTAGTTTGAATGGAGCTCAATGGAATCATCAGCACGCTTACAGACTCTCCTGATACTGCGGAGGGTTCCCTGTATCTTGAAACACAGAGAAGGCCCTTACCGCTTTGTCAGATCCGTCGGTAGAGGGCGTGGCTTAAACTGGGGTTTGGGAGGGGTCGGCGTAGCAGAAAAGTCTTCAGACAACTCTCTGATTCGCTGTTTGACGCCCACTGTTCCATCGCCATCCGAGATTGGCGGTCCTGGTGAACGAGGCTCCGCCCCCGGAGCAGCAGCCCGAGTGGTGGGCAGTGAGAAGGAGGAAGAGGAGGAGTCCAGCAGAAGACTGATCCTCCTTTTTATGCTGCTCCCCGCCTTCTCCTCGGGTTTGGCCTCCTCTTTCACGGGGCCTCTCTCCAGGGCTTTACTCCTCCCGCCGGTCTCCACGTCCTCCTTCTCTCTCCTCTTACCCGTTGCTCCACCCGCTGCTCCACCCGCTGTTTCCTTCGGCTCTGAAGTTTCGGGAATGTTCTCCTTGCTGTCCAGCTTCGTAGGCCTCTGGTGTGGTTCGAATTTGGCAGTGAGGTTGGTAGAGAGGGGTCTCCGGGTCCCCCAGCGCGGTGCTGGACCAGAGGCGGCGGGCGGGGTCTCGGGCTGGCTGGGCGGAGACAGGAAGACAGCCGACACGGGCCTGGGTCTGCCGCTCCTGCCCCCTTGAGAGCGGAGGACAACGGGGTCACTCTTCTCGCCGGCCTTCTCCTCACCATCGTCTTCCAGGCCGGCACCGGACAGGAAGCCCATGGACTTGGCGCGGGCGATGGGCGTGCCGCTGGGTCTCGGCCGCACGGCTCCGGACCACTCAGCGGGACGAGTGGGCAGAACTCTGGTTCTGGGCGTGGGAGTGGGCTTGCTGGACTCCACAGTGTCCGGAGTTACAGCCAGCTTTGGGAGTGGGGCATCTGGCCTTTGGGCCGCGCCCGAGTCGGGTCTAAAGGCAGTTGGCGCCGGCCGGCTGCCTGGCGCTTTGGGTTTGCCGGACGGTTCTGGCTTGCTGGAGTCGGGATGTTCTGGTTTCTGGGAAGCCGGGAGAGTGGACTCAGGCTTGGGTTTAGGTTGGGGTTTAGGGGCCAAGATGGGGCGGATGATGGAGGTTCTCTCCACACTGAAAGGTTTGGGGGTGAGTCGGGGTTTGGGCCCAGGGAGGGGTTTACGGGGCTCGGGGGCCAGGATGAGGGACGGATGGGTGCCTGAAGAGTCCTCCACCAGGGCCGTGTTGCTGGAGTCAGTCAGAGGGCTGAGGTGCAGACAGCCGCTCACCCCATCCTGCCGACCAGAAGACACCTCCACCTGGGCAGCCATGCTCACACCTGAGAGTCAAACAACAGGTCTGTCAATCATCATCATCATCATCATCAAGTTCCAGCGTGATACTAGGGTGGACAAAGAGGAGACCTGTCCACTCAACTGCATGTTATCCAGGACCACAAAAAAAACGTCAGATTTCCTACACCATGTAGGGTGTGTGTAAACTCAAAGGGACAATACACTGCCCACACTGCTACTCTGCCAACACAGAGAACACTGACACACACACACACACACAGAACGGCCGACACACACACACAAAGAACGGCCGACACACACACACACACACAGAACGGCCGACACACACACACACACACAGAACGGCCGACACACACACACACACACACACAGAACGGCCGACACACACACACACACACAGAACGGCCGACACACACCAGCATACCAAGCACAAACCTCTGAGGTAAACACACACACACACACACACAGAACACAAACACCATTCAGCAGACAGGGCGTGTAGAAAGACACTCCTGTGTGCGTGGTGACCAGTTCCAGTCTCTTTGCATGCAGTGGTCCTCCATAGTAAACTACCACTACGTCACCTCCACCTGTCACCTCCACCTTCTGCTGCGTCCTGTAGCAGGAAGCCATAAATGTGTTACAGTGGAGTCAGAGAACACGTGCTGCCCGTGTCAGAACCCCATGGGACACGCGTGATCACAGACATGCGTGTTCACAGCCAGATATGCACACACAAACCTCAGATACACTACCAAAAACAAGGCAAAACACACACACACACACACACACACACACACACACACATATATATATATACACATTCTCACACACACAGACACACACACACTCTCTCTCTCTCTCTCTGACACACACACACAGAGCAACTAGACCACGTAAGTCCCTAATTGTGCTTTTGTCTGCAGCTCCAATAATGATAACTCACCTGCCTGGCTGTCAACTGTCTGCAGTGGAGCCCTGGTTTCTGTGGCAACTGCTGGGTGATGTCATATCATTGGAAGAAGAAGAGGGGGAGGAGCCAGACTCTGTTGAATGTAAAAAAGGAAAAAGAAAAAAAAAAGAGAGAGAGGGAGAGGAAGAGGTCAAACACAGCTCATATAGCCTCCAAAACGCTCAGCCACACACAAACGCAAACACACACACACTCGCACACACACACTGTTGACTGCAGGGTTGAGTGCTAACCACACTCCATTCATATTCCCAATGCTCTGAAAATGCAAATACCACTTGTTTACACACACACTCTCTCTCTCTTTCTTTCTCTCTCCCTCTCTCTCCCTCTCTCTCTCACACACACACACACACACACACACACGAGCATCTATACACAGAATATGACAGGAAGACCGTGTGAGATCACACAGATACAAACACAGGCATTTAGAAGTTAGGCTGACCTACATCTACAGATTACTACTCAAACCAAAACATGTGATACCTACACCGGAATGAAACCCAAGAAGAGAGGAGGAGAAGATAAGAGGGGAGGAGGGAGGGGAGCCGCACAGGAAGGGGGAGGAGAGAGAGGAGAGGAGGGCAGGAGGATCTGGTCAGTCTGCACTAGAAGTGGTCATTTGTTGACCGGAAACATCTTAGCAAATCTGGAATGTTAACCATGCACTGTAGTGTCCAGCATAAGCACAGGGGTGCGTACACATTCACACGTGAACGAACACACACACACACACACACACACACACACACACACACACACACACACACACATAGTATCCATATACCCATATTCATATACCCATACAATGCTGGACCGACAGGAGAGGGTATAATGATCCTGGTTCAGGTGTATTCTGTCATGCATGGACAAGGTCGCCAAGTCCCTCAGTCCCTGTCCCCTGTGAGGAAGTCCCTCAGTCCCTGTCCCCGTTTCCCGCATGTAAACCAGACACGTGAAGGGTTAAGAGAAATCTGAACACCGTCACCTGTGAACACCTGAACTCTGACCCTCCAGCTGTCTGCTGGAGCACACAGCAATCTCAACTCTTTATGATCATCCTCTGGCTGAACCTACGCTGCTATTACCCAGCATGCACCGCCCCTTCACCGTGATTCGTTTACAGACGGTGACGCTTTAAGACGTGTTGTCCTTTCAACACCCTAGATACACCGTGCAGGAAGCTAAGCCTCGTTCAACTCTGCCAATCACACGGTGAAAATCAAAAACAGAAACCTGATGAAAAATGGCAAGAGAAACTGCAGATGAGAAGCTACAGAACGCTTCCACTGAAGTGTCAGAGAGACCGGCTCACCGAGTCAAAAGACCAGTGGCAGGAGGTTGAACCCAACCATAGTTTCAGCTTCCAATGACATTCCATTTCATAAGACCATCAACGACCTGTTGTGGAAATATGTAAACCTTTCAGGAGAGCCACACACCGCCGCACCGCTGGACGTCGGCTGTGAGATCACAACAGCAGCGTTCCTTCTCCCTGGCTTGGAAGACACCAGCATGCGGACATGTTGAGGTGTGACCGTGTGGGTGCCTCCTGGGAATGACCCCCATGACCTGCTGGTGCCAACTCCTCACCATACCTGTTCTACCAGGAGAGCCACACAAGCACATGCTCCATGCGAGTACATCAGTGGCGGTCAGAGGCGCTGCTCTGAACTTCTGATCATTTAAAAGGAAGACATAACAATCTAAAAAATGCCAGTTGCTCAACATGGGTTGTGAAAACCACCACCCTCTGGCAGAGAACATGATCCCTGAATTTAACCACTGAAACTACAGTTGATATCTATATATTTATATAAATTATATACTTGTTATAAATGAAGAAATAAGGACATTACATTTACCGTTATTACATTCGACTCTGACCAGATCTGCGCTAAGATGGTGAGGGACAGGATGTAAAGAGCGCTTAGGAGAAACTTCACGGACAGCCACCAGAAAACCTATGTCACGCTGACCGTTCAATAGTGTAAATGCTGGCCATGCACAACAACAAGCCTCCACTGGGGAAACTAAACGAAATCATCGAAATAAAAGGCATTTCTGGGGGGGATCAGGTTGGTGTTTCAGGACAGATCTCTCAGGACGTTCTACGCTCTGTGTGAGGAGCAGAAGCACTCTGTACATCTCTGAGCATCTGGTGGAGAATGATGCATCAAAAACTTAATGAATGCAAATGACGCCGTGTTTGAGCAATGCTGATGTCATGCAAATGAACAACTTTCAGGACTGTGTGTAGCCGCGAGTAGCCCATAATTATAGCAAAAGTGTTAGTCTGTTTAGCAAAAGTTATTTACCCAGACAACAAATTCATAAATGGCCAGAGTATATGACATTTATTAGAGCATTTATTACATCCATGAGAGCTCAAAGAGGCCCAGAACTGATAACGGTATAGTTTCCCTTTGCAGACTCACCCTCTTCTCTCACACCGACCTGGGCATCTGTTCAACATGGTCATTCGAGTCTTGTCTCCACTTTAACCTGAGCTTCTCCTTGGCAGACATTTTAAATGTCATATATACATATAGAAACATATACAACAGGCTGATGTACATCAGTTTAATGCATGGGTTAAAGCAAAAAATCTTCATTTGACTGAAATTTTTTCCTGGCAAAAGACAATGCCAGCAATTACTGACAATGTGGTGTAGTTGGGACAAGGCCTCTTTTGCCTAATTCTACACAATAAACACATTTATAAAGTATATTTATCTAAACGGCCTGTGTAAGGAGAGAAGAGAGAATCTATGAAGCAACAAAATGCAACACCTGAGCAATAAATGTACATAAATGTCTATATAATGGAGTTATGTGGGGGTCCTCTTCCAGAAAATTATTTAAAGATCAAGTCAAATTTAGTGAATCCTGGTGAGTTTTAAAAGGTATGAAGCTCTCGTTTTTATCAGATTCACTATCACAAAAACATAAGCCATAAGATTACCTGATTTAAGTAGGTATGTTACAAAAAAATTAAATATCCAAAAATGGCAAATTAAATCACACCACTGGATAGAGCTTTTAAATACAAACAGAACACCACCATCCATGTTAAATTGGTTTAGAAATAAAAAAGTTGACATTTTAAATGGAAGAAATGCGCCTATTTTTTCCGACTGTACTAAATGAAGTGTGATCGGTGGAGAGATTCTTCAGTATAAATAACCATAACTTCTATATTTCACTACAAATTCAAATAAAAATTGAAATGTTGTCACTTTATAGTATGGACATGAGATTATAATATTCAAAATGAATGAACAAATGAATACTTAATGATTAGTTCATTGCGCTGAAGCGCGGCGCGTGCGAAGTTACAAAATTCGAGAGGTGCACGAAGCTCTCGCACACGGGTGGAGCCACCGCGATTGCGTCATTTTCGGCACGCAGACCCTCGATTATATACATAAGATTCTCTCACTGACGCTCATCAGCGCTGGATGGATGACGGCGGTGTAGTCATATTTGCAGAGTTCATGCACCTTTACAAGGTGGAATTCAAGCACTGGATAAGAGCGTCTGCTAAATGCCATAAATGTAAATGTAAGTACTTGTATATCACTTTCAAGGTCCATTTCAATATTTCCCAGCACGTTAAACTTAATAAAGTTAAATAGTTATATATATACTCGAAATGATTCTAAATAATTTGCTTTTTTTATCACATTATTTAATGGTGGTTTATTTTCAAAACGCCCAATCTTAACGTCTTCACGTTCTCTCATGTTTCGTCCTGGAATTACAAGAGGCTCGTATTTGTTAACGTAATACAAGAGAACTGTTCAGTCCGATAGCTATTTGTTGTGAAACGAAGTAGTTACAATTTCAAGCATTTTCAAGTACTTTAGCCTAAATTCCAGCACTTTTCAAACCTGGAACACAATGCAACAATAAAATTCGTCGGGTAAATGTTCATTCCCCTGTTTTTGAAGGGTGTTTCTTTCTACTACCACATATCGTTTCGGAGACACGGTCACTCTAGAAAGTATAAGGAGGGAGGTAACTTTTCTACCTAATGTCCGAAAATCTGAAGGCGGAATGACCTGCATGTCAATCAAATGACACCGCCGTCATCCATCCAGCACTGATGAGCGCCAGTGACAGGATCATATTTCGGCCACAAAACAGATAACACGCACGTGTGTGGTTTATTATGATTTGACGGAATTTTCCCCCCAAAAAATCAAATGACGGAAATCCGTCGTAGTGACGAAGAACTTTAACCCATGGTTTAATGGCATCTAGGAATTGAGCTCAACATGCAGCCTGAAATTTCTTCATGCAATCCACAGCATCCTTCAAAATTATGCGGTGCCAGATACTGGACCACAGAAACCCTGAAGTATCACAGAGAAACCTGGACAAGATTTACCAGTGCTGCCGACAAACACTCACAGTGTCATGGTAACACAACACTCACAGTGTCATGGCTCATTCTGCTTTGGCAATATTCAGGCCTGCTATGCACAACAAAGAAGCCATTTACCTTCATCTCACAGACACACACACACACCTCACACATCACCACCTCACACACACACACGGAAAAATCATCTATGTTTAGTCTCTTTGAAATACAATTGGTGCGTGCTGCATAATATGCAAATTAGCTCACAAACAAGTGTCTGTGTTTCCTGAGTTTCCCTGCTATGCAAAAGATGCTCCATGCCTCGACATTTATCATGTCTAGGACTTCATAATCACGGATAATGTGTGTTGTGATATACTCTATTGGGCGGAGTTTGGGTTGTGATGTGGGGGAGACCGGGTATGGTTGTAGCACTTTTTGCTTCAGAACCTGTAACTCACTGAATTTTTGAACTAGAGTTCTCAAATTTTTATACAAAGTACGCACATTTGTTTACTACAAAAGGCACCAATTCAAAACCCAATTCAAATATCACAGCCGTCGTGAGTAGATACATGGTGTTGCCTTGTTACAACCTACCCCACCACCAGAGTAGGTTGTAACACATGCTGGGGTAAGTTGTAACAGTAGACAAAAGAAGCAAAAACAGAGGCCACACCATGCAATATGCTTCAAAAAGAGGTTTTTGAAAGAACAATCCAGAACAAGCTCTCTCTCTCTCTCTCTCTGACTGACCATAACTCATATCCACCTTCTGTTTTACTCAGGAGTGTGTGTGTGTGTGTGTGTGTGTGTGTGTGTGTGTGTGTGTGAATTAGTGTACTAGAACAAACTTATTTAACAATATGTATGCTTAATGAACACTCATACAATGTACCTGTAGGTAGAACATGTAGGTCAAATAATAAACAATATCAATGTGTGTGTGTGTGTGTTTGTTACATGGCAGATACCATGTGACTTCGCAACTGATCTGACTGACTTGCCCTTCTTTGTGACCTCATCAGATGCTTTTTTAAAAACATTTGCAGGCACACCTCTGTCAGTTTTTCTTTTCCACTGCCTACGCATTCCCTAAAATTATTCAAATCAAGAAACTTTCTTGTATGTAAAGTGTTGGTTGTAACATTTTTTTAAGTTGTGTTACAACCCATCCGACCCCTGCCAGCCATTGTTTAGCTAGCTGTATTAGTAAGGTGATTTGAAATTAACGGGAAAATGCATCACAATTTACCTGAGAAACTAGTTTAATGTAAAATAATTCATGTGTTTTTATCTGCAATAGTATAAGTACTAAACAAAATATAGTCTTGATTCAGAAATTTACTTTCTTACCTCAAAATCAGTTTTTTCTCTATGGAATCTGCATGTGCCTGTTTCCAGCCTTGACGTTCACCATTTGGGATCAGGCAGGAATTGGGTAAATACTGGAATGATCATTTGACTCTTATCCATGATTGGTGAAATTGATGGTGATACAACTCTCCCCATGTTACAACTATACCGTCTCCTCTACTCCATTGGGCAGGGTTTGGGTTGTGATGTACACTATTGGGTGGGGTTTGGGTTGTGATGTACTCTATTGACTCTATTGAACGTGGTTTGGGTTGTGACGTACTCCATTGGGCAGGGTTTGGGTTGTGATGTACGCTATTGGGGAGGGGTTTGGGTTGTGATGTACTCTATTGGGGCGGGGTTTGGGTTGTGATGTACTCTGTTGGGGCGGGGTTTGAGTTGTGATGTACTCTATTGGGCGGGGTTTGGATTGTTGAATGTGACTAGCTCAGAGAGACAGGTGCATTGACACTTTCGTAACATCTAGCTACAATGCATCTCGGGTAAAGGTAATCTCATTCGTAATAATCTTTATGGAGATATAATCGTGATACTCAAACACATGAATTCACCAAGTGTAAACAGAATCTCAGACGACCTCTTGAAGTGGTTAGAGTAGAAGTAGAGTAGATAGAATCCTAATACTGGACATGTGACCATTAATGCAGAAACTCTTCTGATAATTGATAACTCTGAAATCAGTAAATCATTAAACTGAAACAAAAAGGTTGTTCAAAAGTTCTTCTGGCAAACTCTGCTTAGAAGCCTAGGGATTCAAAAGACAATTTATTGCAATTGTGCTTTATTCTAACATATAAATTTCTAACATATAGAACCCCGCCCCCTGTGACGTCTTGCGACGTCACACCGCAGTCCAGGAGCGCTGACGGAGAAAGGCCGATAAAGGAAAGTAGAGGACGATAAGGCGATAAGATGGAAGAGACACTGAAACATAACAGTTTCTAACAGTGCTCTACAACGAACCTCAGATATGCTCGCTATCTCAAAACCTCTTTAGAAACATCCAGATCAGTGGACGCTCACCGCTCCACGAACCCTCCGAAAACCTTTGAATAACAAAGAGACAACGAATGGCGCAAATATCTCAAATAAAACTAGGCGTGCACATCTAAAACGTCCCTGATCCAAACACGAGAACGTCTTGCCATAGTTTGGATACCTCAGCGAGGTGTTCATGAAGCTCAACAATCGGACAAAGATGAGACAAATACGTTAAATGCCAAGATACGTCCCTGAAGCCGTTAGTGGCACTGCCTTGAGTTAATCTCGCCTCAGAGAGGGAGGTGTGTGTGTGTGTGTGTGTGTGTGTGTGTGTGTGTGTGTGTTTTACTGACACTCTGGTTTGGCCAGTTTCGCGGAGGAAAGGTCCCGATACTGTGGGAAGAACAAAGGTAGCGCTCGCGACCCGCTCGAGCGCTGAGGCCCGTGCAGAAGGTCTCGTGCAGCTGTACACAGGTGTGCAGGCGCAACTCTACAGCTGCAGTGTGTAAACACACCAGCCGTGAAGAGTCTCCGGTCCTCACACACGAGCAGAAGTCGGGAGAAACGCGCTTTGTCCTTCACGCCGTCGGACACAATGGGAAAACACAGTCCCACCGGAGCAGAGCCCAACCGCGCGGTGCCATAACTAACCACAGTTATGTACATGTGGTCGTGAAAAGAATTACACGGCACACAAACACGAATTAAAACTAAAGCTGTAAACAGCTACGCGGTGATTCACAGACTAGATAAACATAATTTAAAAACTAACTCACTTTAACGCCTTGTGTTACAATGTTCCGCAACATATACGATAGGATAAAACGTGTAATAAGAAGTTAGTCTGTACATTCATCTCAAGGCCCGATGTGTTGAGCAGT
The DNA here is from genome assembly GCF_052324685.1 of Brachyhypopomus gauderio. Lineage (NCBI taxonomy): Eukaryota > Metazoa > Chordata > Actinopteri > Gymnotiformes > Hypopomidae > Brachyhypopomus > Brachyhypopomus gauderio. The sequence continues at coordinate 24,924,075 of NC_135214.1, read as the reverse complement.
ATAATCTGGAACTCCGTGTTGTCAAGACACAAGGAACACAGGAAATATTTACATGAACAACCAACTCGCTGAGTTTTCGTACAAACAAGTGACCAGTAAACCAGGCGATGAACGTGCCCGCGCGTGCATCACGACAACTTTGGGATTATCCAGCTGGCCCACGCGAGCACGAGCACAACGATCCCGGTACCGATTCGGGTTCAACAGCAGAACCTTTATTTGCTTCGTAGTTACTGGGCAACCAGCTAAGTAACCAGTCCCGCTAATATAAGTATTCCGAACAGGCAACTATAACACCATTGTAACACCAAAGTATCGCTGTTTGTTTGTTTGTTTACACACAACTACGGTATTTGTTTAGATTAAATAATCCCCTTTAATCGTTGAAGTTCGTGAAACGTCTTACTTGCCTGTAGCAGAGAAGTTGGAGCGACCAGTTCTCAAATGGAGAACGTAAGGCAGTCAGAGTGCTTGTTAGAGACACGACCTGCGTCCATGCGTTATTTCTTAGTCCCAGGCGATGGTTTTCAGTTTAATAAGTATACTTGAAGCACTCAGAACAACTTCAGCACGACACATTCCCACCTGTCGTGTTGGGCTGAACCAGCCAGTCTGCCCAGCGCTTCCTCCCCGGCTCTGGGAACCGAGCAGCGCTTCACAACCAAACCTTACTGCAAGTTGGTCCCAAATACTTGACTGCACTCACGGAAAGTTCGGACATTTCCACCGCGCATATTTCACCCTTACTGAACTCGACTGCTTCCACCAAACTATCTAGCAAATACTACTATTTTTTATCAACGCGTAACATTTAAGATCGCACACAAATGTGTTCAGGAAAGCCGGAAGAAAGATGTGGTTCGCATTCCACGGAAGGAGGGGGTTTGTTTTGGTAATCTACCTGGGACAAGTCCACTGCGAGGGACATACAGGCGGTGGGAGCGCGCCCCCGCGTGGACACTCTGCGACATTACACCGAGATCGGGCGCTTACTCCGCTCGAGTATCTCAATATATATAAATCACAGCCTGGACATAAAGAAATACATATCTTTTTAGTTCTTGGTAACATAGCGCAGACCGTTCTTTTCGTTTCTGGTGTTTGTTGTAAGGTGTTGTGCGCAATTATCTGATGTACAAGCACAAGGGGAAAGAATCCGAACAAACGCTGAATATCTGAAAACACTAAACATCATTTAATTTCAGACTTCAAAACTTTTTCACCTTTTAAATATCGTTAGGTGATGTACGAGCACGTGCTTTATGAAATGTTCATGCTGTCCGAAAATGTTTTCTTTCTTACTTCGTGAACGAGCAGTATTTTAATAGGCAGTATTTGTAGCTCCAAGGCCTGTCTGCAGAGGGACCGGACTACCACTGTAGCGATCTCATTCCTCCTGCCCTGGAGCGATTAAGAAGAGTCTGAACTCAAAGAGTCTTGGAGGAACAGCTAAAGGGGAAAAATCTGGAGATGTGTGTGGTGGGAGTGGCAATGACTATGACAATTATGGAAACTTACGCAACTTTATGAGTCAGCTTTAAAAAACAACACAGGCTACATAGAATTATATATATATATATATATATATATATATATATATATATATATATATATATTAGTGCGACCTCAGGCTGAAACAATTCCACCAGTCTTTATATCTCTTTCTTTGTAGAAGTGTTATTTTACCATAACATCTGCAGCTGTTTTTTTCAAAAGAGAGCAAACCCGTCTCTTCCTCCAGTAGCTCTACAGCACCTGTTTCCACTCTGGCTATTTTACGTCCATCATACCAACTCAGGATCCCACGATAGCTGACACGGCCTGTGTGCAAACTGCACTTTGGTCTAATCTGATACTGCATTTCGGTGCCGGCGGACATTCACAACTTTTTAATATAGGCTTATTCCTAATCCCGATCTGGGACACCAACCCACAGTCTTGTTTATGATTTGCATAAGCCCACTTTTATAGTGAGATTCATCTTAGCATAAATGAATGTTTAAGTATTTATTTCAAAGACTTTGAATTTGACAAAACCGAAGCATGCGATTCTGGGAAACGTGGTCACAATATGTTCAGGAGTTAGTAGACATCTTCATGAGAGACTTCTGTAAAATACTTTTAAAAAGTTCTAATAATTTCTCATAAAGGTTTACATCTTATTAGGTCACATTCATGGTCCAGGTCATGAAAACCACAATGACAGGCAGTGATCACAGTGGCTCTAAGTTTTCCAGGAAACCTCCCTAGGATTCCCTGAGGGGCCAGCCAGAGGGCTGTAGGCAGGCCAGTGAAGACCAGCGTATCTGCAGAGAACTATGCTGATTAGAACCAGAGGAAACCTCAAAAAGGTTACACACGTAAACAACACGGGACAGTGGTCTTCATCTACAGTTGGCTTATTTATTGTACAAGTACAAAGATGTTTATCATGTTTTTTCCATATATCACTGTTACACCATTGGCTAGTTTCTCTAGCGTATTATTAGCAAAACCCTTTACATCTACATACTGCCAGAAGAGAGGGCCTCATCTGCACCCACAAGCTCATGCATCATTCAAGAGAATTTACATATTTTAAAAGGATTTACATAGTTAAGGCACATCATTCAAACAGAAACGCTTCATATCAAATATAAAATATGTGCACTGTTACAAAGTATAAAATGCTTATCTGTTACCACAGATTTACAAAATGTCTGTCAAATAAGAGGTCATTACTTCTCCGCCAATAAATCAGTATAAGAATAGCCTCTGTTAGATTCACACTTCGGTTTCCTGATTTTAATTGCAGGTCAGTGGAAAGACACATACATGCAAGCACACAGAGTTTTGGTTCTAGTACAAAACAGTGCAAAGTCATGTTAAGAACACGAGGTTAAAGAGAGACATCTTTGAGATTCTTTTAACCAGACCGGTCAGTGTGCACTTAAGAGCTACCGAAGTAGTTTAGCTAGTGACGGTTACGTGAAATAAAGCTCATGAGGCTTTAAGAGGAAACTGGAACTGTGGCTGAAGCGGTTAAAGCCCCAGCACACACTAACGTCCAGCAGATGGAGAAGCCACTACCTGAAGGGAAGAAACAGTGCTGTGTGTTTCCCAAAGCTGTTACTCAGGAACGCTCTTTCAGGATATTACCAACGTGCTCAGGCATAAGGGCCATATGCACACACACACACACACACACACACACACACACACACACACACACACACACACACACACACACACACACACACACTATCCAGACGTGTACACAGGAAACCAATAATGATGGTTGTTTAACCCAGCTACATAAAGGCAGGCTGTGAACAAGAGGCTAAATGCATTTGCTGTGATCATTTACAACAAAATTACTCTTGAAAAAATCTTTAAAAATCTAATATTTGCATGATCCACATGCTCCGTAATAAGATAATTTTCAGTGCAGTAGAGTGATGATGATGATGATGATGATGAAGACAGGAAGGGAATGTGTCCACGTTGAGGAGAGTGAGTTGGTGTCAAGCCAAGGCCTTAGTCTCCCACTCCTGCAAAACACAGACACAGCAAAAAAGCATCAGAAAGCAGCAAAGGCATTTGAGCAGCTCCTAACCAAACTGAGCTTGCTTTACTCTGTCAGGTAGTTTATTTACTGTGTCAGTAAGAGTTTATTTACTGTGTCAGTAAGTTAATATACTGTGTCAGTAAGAGTTTTTTTTACTGTGTCAGTAAGAGTTTATTTACTGGGTCAGTAAGAGTTTATTTACTGTGTCAGTAAGTTAATATACTGTGTCAGTAAGAGTTATTTTTTACTGTGTCAGTAAGAGTTTATTTACTGGGTCAGTAAGAGTTTATTTACTGTGTCAGTAAGTTTATGTACTGTGTCAGTAAGAGAGCTTATTTACAGTTTGTCATTAATTCTGGTGAGCCACTGAGTGAAAGTTTTTCCGTGTCTGAGGTGGGTGTGTGTTCTGAAGAGCACTCAGTGAGGTGAAGATGACAGCTTACCTTCCTCCTCTGAAACACCTTGCCATGCTCAATGAACAAGGCAGAGGGCGCTCTCTTCAGGGAGTTCTTAACTGAGGCTGTCCTCCGAAGGAGTGGAGTCAGAATCCCTCCCTATGTGGACGAGAGATAGAGACAGAGAGAGAGAGAAAGAGAGAGAGACAGAGACAGAGAGAACGAGTGAGATAGAAAGCAAGTGAGAGGGAGAAAAGAGTAAACAATGACCAGCCAAGCTCAAGCCAATGCCCCGCCCACATCCCTCCCTTGATCCCGCCCATGGAACACATCAGTCTGGACACCACTCCCCATATTTCAGCTCATCAGGTGCAGTCTGGCTGTCTCTCTCCTTCAACCCCACATTCTTCTCCCACGGCTGGTCTCCTCTCCTCCTGTTACTCCCAGAATCTGATTCCACAGCCCAGAACTGCAGACTTCAAACCTTCAATACAGCGTCTTATACTACTGGCCACGCCCTGAATCCAGGTCATTTCCTAACATATTTATTGTTTAATATTTTGGTAAGTGCTTTAAGTGTTCAAAAGATCTGGATTGATGTAGTAGGGCTGGGTGTTCTATATAATGAATTTGATAATATAAAAATGCACATGTATATGGGTATACACTCACTAATATACTGTCAGAATACTGAATACTACTTTAGAAATAAGAATATTGACTACTGTAGAAATCAGGCTACTGACTTCTGAAGAAATTCTCATCCGAAATGAGCCCAGCAGTGAAGTCACAAATCAGTGCTAGGAGAAAACGTTCTGTTGTTGTAATTCCACATTCCAAACAGCAGGTGGCAGCGCTGCACATCAAACCCACAATTCTGCTCTCGCTCATCTCGCTGAAAAGAGATCACTGAAGCCTCCAGTAAGATACTCAAACTCGTCTGTGTGTAAATCTATACAGGTGTGAGTGTCCATGTCTCTGTGTTTGTGTGCATGAATGTGTGTGTGTGTGTTACCTGTGTTCTCTCTGAGCAGAAAGGGAGGAGTGATTGTCTGAAGGACGAGCGCTTGGTGCTTTTAGAGGTCACGTTGGCCAGGTTGACCTCTGACCCAGCTCTCAGCTGTACCCGTTTTCCTGCCAGTTCCAGCTTCTGCACACATCGTTCTGTCTCACACACTTTCTTACCTGATAAACACACACACACACACACACACAAACTAAAATATAATTGACATCAGTAGATCTAAAAAGAATCTCTGTGAAAAGAACTCTCTTTGTGAAAGATCTCCACCTTTTACCTTGTGTGTGTGTGTGTGTGCGTGTGTGTGTGTTTGTGAAGGAATAAAGTGACACTGATGGACAGAGATTCCTCCTGGTGTGTGTGTGTGTGTGTGTGTGTGTGTGTGTGTGTGTGTATGTGTGTATGTGCTACAGTTTCCTCCTGGTTTTGTGGATATTCACATTCTCTATTTTTCTCCTCCCCACCCGCTCCCAGTTCAGAGGACATTTACTGGAAAGCTGGGCTGAAAATGAAAACATGATATGCTTCTTAAAATATGTGCGTGTGTGTGTGTGCATTTATTTGCCACAACAGTACATCCCTTCTCTGTGACCACAACCACGAGATTAAAAGGTAACTTATGTCCCAATTCGTGCACACACAGGATTCCCTGCTCTGCTGGTAGAGAGAGAGAGAGAGAGAGAAAATGAAAGAGAGAGCTAGAGAGGAGGAAGGGGGCTCACTAAACACATATTGCTCCATCTTGCTTCACCTCCACTTCCATAAGATATTTCACAGAGCAGTATTCACAGAGCAGTGTTCGCCATACGCCTCTATGCTACAGTACTGGGCTCCTGTGCTCTGTTAGAGAGAGACAGAGCTGCAGAATTAAAGGAGACACACATGCTGTTCGTATGCAGACAACCTCACTGGACTCTGGAGATGCTCCACAGGGAGCTGGATATGGGCCGGGCCGCCCCGACCTCCTGGATATCGCCGTACTCCTCGCTCATGATTACAATTCCACATTTGCACTTTAGCTGTAATGTGGCAGACGTGAGATGTGTGTTGTTGGAATTGACGTCTGTGAAGATTCCTCCATACGCGTGTGTAGGCCTGTGTTGAAAAAATCGATTTTCCGATTCAGAATCGATTCGCATATGATGATCTGATTATCGATTCGTACGTCCAAAGATCGATTTTTTAGTGAACTTTTACCCCCGCCTCGTCACTGAATTCACGCAGGCGTGCTCGGTCTGACTAACTGTAAAACGACTTGGCGTCGGACAGTGCCAGGTGTTCTGTCGATTTTTCCTACCCATCGAAAATTCATACCAAGGCTTACTGCGCATGCGCAAGTCGCTTTTACGTCACTATTTTGGTGGCCGCCTACTACACCCATCGATTTTTCCTGCCTGCTAGCGAATTTCAACAGTGCAGCACTATTTAGTCCTTTCAATAGTGCAGTAAGTTAATTTCTTGTTTATAATTTCTTCTTTGTTTGCAATTGCAATGTTTTCAACTGTGCATTAAGTTAACTAGTTGATTAAAATGTTTTAAACAGCGCCGTTTTACTATCTGTTATTACCTGTAAATAGTCACTGACACTGGATAAACTGTCCTTCTGTTTTTAGATTTCCGATTTGACTATCGTCGTTACCGGTGTAGTATTTGTAGACGTACCTCTTAGTTTGTTTACCTTATGGAAACGTCGTAATGTAGCGCAAATCAGCGTTTAAAAAGTAGGATGAGCTTTAAAATAAGTTTTATTTTGCGTATTAGTGTATAATTAATAATAATACACTACACGGCTCAATCATTATCATGCGGAAATATCCCTATAAATAGTTAGTCCGTGTCACTGACCGT